>NC_051161.1:70638954-70738145 GCF_013339745.2 Dermacentor silvarum
TCGAAAGGCAAGGTAGTTTCTGATGACATCCCATTGCTATTTGGCACAAAAGTCAAGCGCTAAATTAAATTAAATTGTAGGGTTCTTACACGCCAAAACCACGATTTGATTGTGATACACGCCGTAGTGAGGGACGCCAGATTAATTTTGACTACCTTGGGTTCTTTAACGTGGACCCAATGCATGGTACGCAAGCGCTTATGCATTTCCCCTCCATTGCAATGCAGTCGCCGCGGCCCAATATCTCGCGTTTTAGCACGCCGCGTCCAGCATGTATCTGGAATAATAGCTAGCCTTTCGTAAGCACTTCCGGCTCTAAAGTCGTTGAAGTCGCCTTATTTTGCATGTCTACGTCTCGCCGAAATTTCCGCGCTATCCGCCTTCTAGACTGCACTGTCCACTGCTGACGGTCGCATAAAGGTGCTGTCGTTGTGGCTGATGTATCTTTCAGGACCGTCCAAACAGCCCATGAAGTGCAGTTTCAAAACTATAAACAAAACTCACAATGGCGTCCGGCGCATACCGCCGCGCATCGAAGCTACTACACCACTCTTCGCACTGCAAAGCCCAAAAACACAAGGTGTACCTCAGATCTCTTCACGTGCCAGTATTATGCAGTCATAATCAGTCGTAGCCAGGACTGAGGAGAAGCTTGTCAAAACAGCTAAGGCAGCATGAACACAACCCTCCAAAATAAACAATAACCACACACGATAGTTATTAATGCAAAGTTGTAAGTCCGCAGATGTGAAAAGTATACCTGTAGTTTTCACACAGAAGCACGAATGATGATAATGATCAAGCTTTATAAGCTTGATCATTGTCATCATTCGTGCGTCTTCGTGAAACCTACAGGTATACCTCTCACATCTGCGGACTTGACACTTTATCATTTAAAGCTTTCGCCAGTACGTCGCTTGATTTTATACTGTTTAATCTGGGCATCGAAAAAATGTTTGTTTTATTATATCGTTCACCAAGTGAAAACGAGTAGCCGTCGCCAGCACACTGAAACCTAGACACGTTAGTGACTCGGGGACAACTAATCAGACAGCTTGTGCGACACGGACTGATCCTTCACGCTGGCGAAAGCTCTAGATTTATTCATGCTTGCGATTATGAGGCGTGTGCAAAGGTGTTCAGTCGCAATGATTAATGGAAACCTGTAGTTTCCATAAATCATAATAAAAAAAATTATGGGGTTTTACGTGCCAAAACCACAATCTGATTATGAGGCACGCCGTAGTGGGGGACTCCGGAATAATTTCGACCACCTGGGGTTCTTTAACGTGCGCCTAAATATAAGTACAAGGGTGTTTTCGCATTTCGCCCCCATCGCAATGCGGCCGCGCCGTGGCCGGGATTTGATCCCGCGATCTCGTGCTCAGCAGCCCGACACCATAGCCACTGAGCAACCACGGCGGGTCATGAATCATAATCACTCATAAGCATATGATCTAGCTATTTTCGGTTACCACTTGTTTGTCTAACCATTTTGTAATCCACAATGAAATTCAATTACTACTAATTCAAAGAAAAGGACCGAAGGAGCAATGAGTTAACAGGGCGAAGCTCACTTCCAGCTGCTTTATTTCAAAATCTTTGCACCTGCTTTTACGCACGCCCTTCAGCCTCAAACAAAAGAAGCAGCATTGAACTAAGGCGGTCAGAAAAATCCGCTTTATATCCTCGTGTAGAAGGCCTTGTTCAGACCACCCGGGGGCATAACAAAATATAAAGCACTGTTACAGCATGTGGACCGGCATTGCAATCTATCTAAATATACAAAAGGCAGAAATGCTGTTGCTGCTTTTTTCCTACAGATGGCGACGAAAGTCTGGTTGAGATTCAAAAGTAAAGGAATACCCCTCCCTTAAAGGTAAATGAAGGGGTCAAGGGCCTCCCTTTGGGCTTTATCCAAAGACTACCAAATAACTTTATCTCTAGCAATATTTTTAAGTAGGCGGGGGGGGGCATAAATATTGAGTCCGGCATTCAAGCAAACAAACGCGGTACCACCCTTTTCTCATCGCCACTCAGCGTCATCTCTGCGAGGCGTCCGCTATGCATGAGAACACTCCGAAAACGGCTGATTAGTACCGCCGCGTGCCACCGGTGGCGCCATTTGTACTGTTCGAAGCTGCAGAGCACGGTCTCCGCACATTCCCTATAACTCTATCGGGGACCCGCGAAACGCACCCCAAAGAGCAGTCAATCAATAAAACATTATGAAGCAACCGGAAATTAAAACGTGGCTTTTATATCAGAAAGGTTGCAAGACATTTATACAGCGAAGCTGTGAAGGGCTCAGTCTTCGATGGTCGCGTCTCGATGTAGAAAAAAAAAAAAAGTTGCAGTGGCTTATAGCTCGGCTATGCCAGGATATACGTAGCGTTAGCAAAGGTTCAGCTGATTATTCTTAGCTTATTCTTAAGATTATTCTTAAGATAAGATTATTCTTATGAGTCAAGCTTCTCCGTTCTTCTGCGCTGTTGAGCAGCATTTGCGCTCTCCTTCTCCATGGCTATACCACACTGGCAAACGCCAGTCAGAAGCGCAGCGGCTCCAGCGCAGTGTCAGACGGCGACTGCACAGCGAGCGCGTGCCGGCGCCAGTGCGTCTATCACGGCTACGACGTCACTCCTCTGGAATGCGCAGACCGGCGGCGGTGAGTCGTGCGCGGCGGCGGCGGAGTGCGCGAGAGGTGCCGGCTCCGGTGGCTCCGGTGCGCAAGCCGTGTGACATCACTGATCCTTGCGCATGCGCAGCACGGCTCTTGATGTGCCGCGCGAAACGGTCTTGGCTAGGCCAGTGTAGCTAACGCTACAAAACTCTCATTGGGCGTGTGCTGTATGTGCGAGTGAAAGCGCGCGTGGGACGCGCGCTTTCACGGGGAGCGAACGCACGGCGGAGAGCAAACGCCACTTCTTCCGTCGCGCGAAAGGCCGTGAGGGGATGGGAGGGAGCAAGGGGAGGCGACGTTTAGCTTAGGCACCAAATGCGTATCTAGCGACCGGGCGCAAGGGGAACTGGCGACTCAATCTCCCACGCGAAAGGAGGACAGCGGGAAGGCAGCGCGGGAGGGAGGGCTTGCGGCTTCTGCTCTGCGAGAAATTTGTATTTTGCGCGGCGGCGGGCGGCCTCGCGCACCGTATCTTGAAAGCGATCTGCAACACGGCTCCTACCTTTTTATGCGCTGTGCTGCCGGCGCTCCGTTTCCGTTGAAGCGATAGACCGCATGAACCTTCGCTCGCTGCTGCTGGCGCGCTCGCTCACGCTACCGTTTTGACAGCGGTTGTGTGCGGTCACACAAACAACGCGCAGAACTGTTGTCGACAGCGGCGGCGTTTTGCCGGCGTTCGCGCCGAACGCGCGCGGCTTTGGTGACGTGTTTATGAAGAACGTGCCAACCTTTCCCGTACACCCTACACACCCTATGGCGGTGTACCTTAGCGACCATAAGGTCATGGTCCCTGTGGTCACTAAATAAATGAAAACCACCGGATCATATATATTTCTCATTCTTTAATAGTTCAAATAACCAATTACGCCATCACATCTTAATATTTTAATTGGAAATACATAATTTCCACCATAGTACAGCTTCGCTAGTCTTCCATCTCCACCCCAGGGGAAGGGCTGACAGTTTTTATTTCTTTTAACACGAAAGTGTTTTATGCCGGGGTCCACCAAGACTTCACTGACGTATTTCCGTCACGGAAATACGTCATAGAACATAATACAAAGAAAGAAACCAGAAGAAAATGTTCCACAAACATGCAAAATTTGGAAATCGAACCCACGACCTCTCGGTCCGCGACGATAGATCGCCGAGCGTTTAACCCATTGCGCCACAAACGCATTTGCAGAGAGCTACACAGACGCGCCTTATATATCTAACACTCCTCCGTGTACCCGCGCTCTTGCTCGGGGCGGTGCCGCCGCCTACGAGCAGAAAAGAGAAGTACTGCATTATGACACTAACGCGCACCGACAGTGAACGCTTCGGTGGTCTCAGCACTACGACGCCTCGATGCCAGCATTCGAAGGGACGCTGGCATCAAGAAGCACTACCAACGCCACCTAGGTGGCGTTCACCGTACTCAGCACAGCGGAGCGTGGCCTCCGCAATTAGCTCTGGAAATGTTTCTGAAGTTGATCGCGGAGGCTGCAATTACGACGCGCTGTACGCGCTGATTTGACTCGGTGACGATTCAGTTACGTGCTTTGTCTTTCGCGTTGTATTAGTGTGTCAGTTACGTGCTTCGTCTTTCGCGTTGTGCTAGCGTGTGCAGCGTAGTGCAGCTTCCATATGCACGACGGTTGCTCATGGTCATCGACGTTGGTAGTCGTGATGGAGGAGACGTGCCACCAGGCGTCAGCGTGGGTGCATCAACGCCTAAGGGCGCTTTAGCCACAAAACACCAATAGACATTATATATCAATGTGCAATAAACATTACACTACTTCTGTGAAGACACGTTTCACTTTCGTGTTCTATACCGATTCCTATATAAGAGGGATCAACCACATTTTTTTCCATTAATATTCAAACTAAAAATATGAGCTTTAATGGACATCTTTGTATATCCTCAGAGCAGAAATATCTCTGATAGGGTTTTGCTGCCAGCTGTCTAGGTGGTAGAGCTGGGTTTCGCAACCTACTATAAGACTTGTTGGGGCATTTAGTTGGACATTGCACGAGCGACCTAATCGACACAAATTCGGAGCAGAAAGTTAACAACAGGTTCTGCATTAGACTAGAGAAGACCCCTGGTGATCCGTGGAACCTGATTCACCAAGAATATGGTAACAAGGCTTTATCGAGAAACCGTCTCTTTAAATGGCACCAAACTTTTTCAAAGGGCAGAGATTCCGTGCATGCAAGATGATTTGGTGCAGGATACCACGGCAAATGTGGAACATGTGAGGCAGTTAGCACTGCGATAAGATTGGCGTGTTGCTGTGCGCATAATGTCAAAAGATCTGAAATTTAAGGGGAATGTCTATCACCACATTTTTCACAAAGATTTACGGAAACGGACACAGATTGCAAAAATGGCCAAATGCAAAAGAAAGAAGCCAAATGAACATTTGCTGCCGAACTTGTGTAAAAGGCCTAAGGTGATCTCGAGTTTGTGTTCTCGAGGTGGTATAAGTAGGACCCCAAAATGAAGCGACAAAGCGCCGAATGGCGAAGTCATGGTTCCTGTCCCTCCCAAAATGTATAGCGACAATCGTCGAAAACAAATCTTGATGCCCTTTTTTATGCTAGAAGCTTGTATCATCAATATCGGCTTGAAGGATATATAAAGCAAAACTTTGAAATCGACATGCTAAAATGTTCAAGCAAAGCGATTCGCCGGAGCCATCCGGATATGTAGACATCTGAACAATGGTTCTTGATGTATGCCGAAGCGAGGCCCCACACTGCTTATCAGTCGAGGAGTATCTGGCCAAACAACAAATTATTGCTGTCCCACCTCGCCTATATTAACTCGATATGTCGCTGTGTTGCTTATTTTATTTCTCTATGTTAAACTGCCGCTAACAGGGATGCATCGTGAAGATATGGAAGCAATCCAATCTGTTGCGACTGATGTGCAGATGAGCACGCCGGATGACGTTTTCGTTGCTTGCTTTCATTACCTCCAGAAAAGGTGGCTGATATGCATATACGGATCGGTGAATTTGACAATGCCTACTGCCATTAACTTGTAACTTGAATAAATAATTTTTATTCAACCCCAGTTCCGGAAATTTTCGGACCAAGATTCTACAACTAGCACATGAAGCTTTCCTAAGGCCCTGAAGGACTTTTTCTTTTTTAAACAGAGAACAACGCACTGGAATGATTGTGGTTTCTTTCGAAGAATGTATTCCAGCAATTTTTGAGAATTACCTGATACGAATGGATATCAAATAGTTACGATGTTTACTCTCCCCGCTTTTCCTCAGCGCATCAATTCCTCCCAGCTATTGCTGCGCCGACAGCATACCATTGCCCTGCATACCGCTTTTTCTTTCTCCTTTTTTTATTTCTGGGGAGAGCTTATGGTAAAACTTCGGAGCTGGCGTATTACAAAAGTGCCAGCGAGCAGCCAAGAATCCGTGACACGAAGGACATGAGGTGTCAACAACCGTTATTTTCCCGTTTCCCACTATCGCACCATATGCAATGCTAGTGCTCACGTTGCAAAGCCCTGAAAAAAAGCGGGGTTTCGAAGGCCACAGGAGCAAGCAAGCGGTCTATTATGCGCGGTTATATATAGGTTCTCTGCTGCGTGCAGTGGAAAAATATCCATTTTGCACGTACACAGCAGCATTGTCCAAGTATCTTAGACGTTTCCTGACTATGTTCAAAATGTGCTTCAGTGCCCTTTCAAGATCAACAGCCCTGAAAGGTCAGTACGAACTATAGGCTCGTAGACAACACGGTGGAACGCTATGGATTAATACCTATACGTGAAAGCGTCCCCACGTGCTTATGAGCGATGACCTTTATTAAAACAGGCTTTAGGGCTGGCTGGTGTATTTTTGTACAAGCAAATGAGGCTTCCAAAAATGACGAAGACGATCTAAAATACATGTTCGGGCTCTGGTGCTTGGACTATTAGTCTCTCTGCTGTATTTGACCCTCGGGCCATACAAATTTAGTCCAACATTATGAAACGGAAGATATGACACCACGATTACGCACCAGTTTTATTGCGATAGCAATTATATGGACACTCCATGCGAATTTCTGCCATCGCCTTGAGGTTCCGTATAAAGTCCGAGGGCCATGAAATTGTTGCCGCGTGACGTATGCTGTATGTGCGAGTGAAATAGTGCGAGAGTGAACTAACGATCACGGCTTAATTTGTTATCGCAATCGATGCTTCACATGTCGGGCAAAACTTCAAATTTTTTTTTCACTCACATACGAGTCGATACTGCCTCGTACTGCTCTATACAAAACGTTTTAAGTGTTGCTCGTGAGAACTTTGAGCAGTAGGCGTGGTACGGAGTCCACATGTAACATAAATGAATTCCATCATAGGAGCGACATGCGACCAAAGTTTGTGGCAGATTACGAGTTTTGCAGGCAGTTATCGGATATAATTACCGCCTTTATTTTAGGGCGTAATACAAAAGGAGTAGATTCCCCGACTGCCTTCGTGAAATCAACGTGGCGCCTAGTTTATATTGGGCGGAAGTAGGAGGCAAATAAAGGCTGATGTGCAAGCGAAGTTTAATGTTTGTTAGTTAATAGATCACTTTCACGAACCGCGTAGAAAGTTTGTCTGCGGCTATTGGAGAACTATATCAGACACAGAGTTCAAGTTTAATGAAAATGAGGTGAAAATTCTGACTGATTACCTGGGAAGTTTCAAATGGATAGGTTAATTACGGCCTTTGCATTGAATTGCTCATGCAAGTTCTCGGAACCTTTATACAACAGTTATACTCAATGCTGTCCCTTGTCTCGGAGAGACAGAGAGAGAGATTCAACTTTAATGGTGCCAGCAATTCACCAGGGCGGACGCAGCCTCCCTCCGCCTAGCATACGGCCGAGATCCCCTGGATCTCAGCGGCTGCCTCGGCTAGCTGGACGGCCCAGACCTGGTCTTGCTGGTCTGAGCTGAGCAGCAGGGTCTCCCACTGCTGCCGGTTTTGAATTTTGCGGCACTCGAAAGGAGCCGCCTTCGAGCATGCCCATAGAATATGTGGCAGATCCGCCCTACCTTTGCATAATTTGCATTGATCGTTGTATTGCCCTGGATAGAATCTGCTGCAGGCCACCGGGTTTGGATACATGTTTGTTTGCAGGAGGCGCCAGGCCACCGCCTGTTTCCTGGTTAGCGCGGGATGAGCTAGTGGGTACCGGGCCCTTCCCAGCCGATAGCAACGGGTTATTTCTTTGTAGCTTACCATGCGGTCTCCTCTCGTTCCCGGCTGGGAGGGCTCACTTGCTCGGCGAGTAAGTCCTCGAGCTACGTTGTGAGCCGCCTCGTTGCCGAGGAGACAGGAGTGCGCGGGTGCCCAAATAATTTGGATCATCCCACGATGACGGTCTCTGTTACTATTTAGAATTTTGAGCGCCTCTGGCGAGATGCGTCCTTTCGCGAAATTGTGAACTGCAATTTTTGAGTCGCTTATGATAACTCTCGCTTTCGTGGAGGCCACCGCTAATGCTATGGCGGCTTCCTCCGCAACTTCGGCGTTGTCCGTTCTCACGGTGCCGCTCGTGAAGGGTTCTCGGTCCACGTTTACCGCTACTACGGACATCCCTTTGCGTTCTATGTATTACGCGGCGTCTACGTAGGCCACGCCCTCTACGTCATGGTATTTGCGCGCAATGTGGCGTGCCCTTGCCTCTCGTCGCTCTTTGTGATGCTCCGAGTGCATGTTCTTGGGCAGTGGAGGAATTTTAAATTCCCTCCTCGTCTCTAGTGGAATGCTTAGTTTGATGCCGTGTTGCGCTACATATCCAATTTTGAGTTTCTGTAGAATGTGTCGCCCCGTTGGGGTTTGTGTGAGTCTTTCGTATTGGGCGGTAGTGTGCGCTTCGATTAGTTCGTCAAGCGTGTTGTGCATCCCCAACTCTAAGAGTTTGTCGTTGGGTGTTGTGACTGGGACGCCAATTGCCTGTTTGAAAGATCGTCTGATGATGCATTCCATCTTGTTTTTTCTACCACACAATATGTTAGGTACGGTGCCACATAGACGACGCGGCTTATGACGAAGGCCTGCACTAAACGAATTAGGCTGACCTCCATCATGCCAGAGTTTCTATTGGCAATCTGGTTTGCCTTAGTGTTTGCTGCGCGCTGTTCTCTAGCGCCTTGATCGTACCGAGGCTTCTGCCTTCCGCATGCAACCGGAGTCCTAGGACTTGATTTGGTCTACGATAGGTATCGGGCCCTCGTTCACTTTGATGTTAATGTTCGGTGTTGCTCCGTATTGTTTCCTTGTCGTAGGGTACACCAACAAGAGTTCGAACTTTTGAGAGGAGCAACTGAGCCCCTTCTCTGCCGCGTAGCGTTCGACGGCCTCCATGGCCTGTCAGAGGGTTTCCTCGATTTGGCGATCGCTGCCACCTGTCACCCACAACGTTATGTCGTCGGCGTACAGGCTGTGGTTGAGGCCGCGGATCTTTCTGAGGATTTTCGGCAGGCCGATCATGGCCACGCTGAAGAGAAAGGGGGACAATACGGAGCCTTGAGGCGTTCCCCTACTACCCAGTTTTATGTCATCCGACTTGATGTCTGCTATCGTGATTTGAGCTGTGCGGTTCGATAGGAAGTCCCGGACGTAGGTGTAGGCCTTGCGACCTACCCCCAGGTCCTGGAGGTTCCCTAGTACCGCTTTGTGTGTAATATTACCGAAGGCCTTGGTGAGGTCCAGTCATAAGATGGCTTTCAGTCCCGTTCTTCTGCCCCGCGCGTCGAGGATTTGGTGTTTGATTTGAAGCAGGACGTCCTGCGTGGACAGTTTCGGCCTGAACCCGATCATTGTGAGCTGATACAGACCTCTATCATCCATGTAGTTGCTTAATCTAGTGAGAACGACGTGCTCCATCAGCTTCCCCTCGCGCGAGGTTAGAGAGATGGGCCTGAGGTTCTCAATCACTAATTTCTTCCCGGGTTTCGGGATCATCACTACATGCGCAGTTTTCCACTGCGGCGGTATTGCACCCTGTTCCCAGCACGCGTTCATATTGTAACGCCGCACCGGAAGAGAAGAAGAAGAAGAAGAAGAAGAAGAAGAAGCGCGAGGTTTTTCGGGCACCGGCTGTTTCGGACCGTCCCATGTCTTCTCTGCCCCTTTCATTGTAAATAAATCCATTCTACATCCGTCACAAGTGGTGGAGGTACGGGGTATTGGACGCCCTGGACCACCCAGTCCGACCAGATCTTCGCAGAAGCAGACGCCTGGCCGGACTACCACCAGAGCAAACAAGCATGGCCGACGCCCAAGCAGGCCGGTCAATGAACACCGCCGAAGAGGGCATCGATCAAGTCAGCCTGAGACCAAGGCAACCGAGCTACTGGACGCCGGAACCACGCATATTATCCGGTAAAACAGTTGAAGACGTGGATGACTGGCTGAGTCACTATGAAAGAGTAAGCCGCCACAACGGGTGGAGCACGTCCGCGCAGCTTGTGAACGTTGCATTTTTTCTCGCCGGTACCACTCTACTTTGGTTTGGCAATCATGAATATGTGCTGACTAATTGGGAAATTTTTGTCCAGGAACTGAAAGCCTGCTCTGGCGACTCGAATTCCAAAAAGAAGAAAGCGGAACACACGCTCTCGCGCAGAGCCCAATTGCCTGGCGAAACGTGTACAACGTACATTGAAGAAATATTAAAGCTATGCCGAATTGTCAACGCAAATATGTCCGATGAAGACAAAGTGGGACATCTATTAAAAGGCATCGCCGAAGACGTGTACAATTTTCTAACCACAAAAGAAAACCTGAACACTCCTTCCTAATTCCGGCTGAAATGTCGCGCGTTCGAAGATCTGAATCCCCGCAGGATCTTACCGAAGTTCGGGTGCTTGGACAACGCTACCACAGTTGCAAGTATGGACGTCGCTGCCTGCGACGACATCGCCTCGATCGTGCGTCGACTGGTTCAAGAGGAGCTCGCACGACTTTAGGGGGTAGACGTTGGTTATCAGTGCGCGTTTGACGAGTGCTTTCCCGATACACCACCATCCTTGTCGCGAGAACGTCGCATTGAGCGCCTACCGCCATCGAAAGAACCACACTGAAACAACACGAGCTTTCGGTCCCTCCCGGCGAATCTCAGTCGCCGCCAGTCCTCACCAATCCGTCCTGATACTGCGGAGTACTACCCAACATCTCGACGTGTTCCTGCGGAATACTCGATGCCACGACATGCTCTTGCGGAATCACACCCGGCGCCACGCGTACCTGCTCCGTTTAGTTCCAACCGCGACCTCCCTGTATGCTAGGCTTGCGGTTCCCGAGGACATATTGCGCGCTATTGTCGCCGCCGCCTGCAGCGAGCGCCACGTTTTTCGGTGTACCAAGCTCGTGAGCACGAAGACGCGTCTGCGCAATTTGGAGTCCATCCTCTTCGACAACAGGGGTCATACCAATCACGCGATGAGTCCCCTGTCTCCGAGCGCAGCCTCACACCGCCACCGCCACCGCACAGCCTTGTTTGTTCACGTGTGTTCTTTACGTGTCCGGATGGGATCATGCAGCGGTCTTGTCGAGCCAGACCACAAGAACGCGCTTAAGAAGAATGTGTTGGTTCCCCGATCTATTGTTCAAACCATCGACGGGCGTGCTTTCTTGTGGACAGTCAACGCTTCTATTGGGCCTGTTGCCCTGCCTGCCGGACTTAAATTGGGAACATTTGAGGAGCAAGTCACAATTGATGTACGAACAGTTGCAGCGTCTTCATACATCCACCGTCCATTGCCGAACTATTCGGATGACTTGCGACGTATGATCAACAAGTCGTTGCCGTCTTCCGAGCAAGATGTACTCTTACAAGTGCTTGCCTGCCACACGTCAGTCTTTGATTTTGCTCAAGGCGAGCGTTCTCGGATGTTGCCGGAATCCCGCATGCGCCATCGCATAAACACTGCGCAAGCGACTCCGATACGCCAGAAACCCTATCGCGTATCTCCAACGGAAAGAAAAGTGATCGCCGAACAGGTCCACGACATGCTGCAGAAAGGCGTTATTCAGGAGTCTTGCAGTCCTTGGGCAGCTCCTGTTATACTAGTGAAAAAAAAAGACAACTCCTGGAGATTTTGTGTAGATTACCGCCGCCTGAATGCCGTCGCAAAGAAAGACGTGGATCCCTTACTGCGAATCGACGATGCTGTAGACTGCCTTCATTCTGCCTCGCACTTTCGTCGGTTGACCTCCGGTCCGGGTACTGGCAGATACCGATGCACTCGTCTGACAGAGAAAAGACCTCTTTTGTGAAGCCTGACGGACTCTTTGACTTCAACGTCATGCCGTTTGGCTTATGTAATGCCCCAGCAACCTTCGAGCCGTTTATGGGCTCCATTCTCCGTGGTCTCAAATGGGAGATCTGCATGTGTTATTTAGACGATGTGATTATTTTTGGCCGAACATTCCACGAGCACAACCAGCGGCTCGGCGTTGTTTTGGACTGCATCCAACAGGCTGGCTTTATTTTAAACTCTAAGAAGTGCCATTTTGGGGAGCGTGAAGCCCTTGTGCTGGGATATCTCATCGACAAGGACGGTATACGGCCAGACCCCCAAAAGATTTCTGCTGTTCGCAACTTTATGCAGCCGAAGACAGTGAAAGACCTCAGAGGTTTCCTGGGCCTTTGTTCTTATTTTCGCAGGTTTATTAAAGACTTCGCCCAGCTTGCTTGTCCCCTAACTAACCTGCTTCGCAAGGAGACTCCCTACGTATGGTCCACTCAGTGCGAGGCTGCCTTCGAGCAGATGAAGTTTTTGCTCATCTCTGGGCCACTTCTCCGCTATTTCGATCCGGAGGCGGTCACCGAACTGCATACTGATACAAGTGGTGTAGGCGTTGGTGCTGTGCTCGTCCAATTTCACGACGCTCGCCAACACGTCGTTGCCTACGCAAGTCGTACTCTGACGAAAGCAGAGAGAAATTATGGAGTCATGGAACTGGAATGTCTTACTGTTGTTTTCGCCATCCACAGGTGCAGACCATATTTATACGGCCGCCATTTCCGGATTGTTAACGACCATCATTCTCTCTGTTGGCTCGTTGAACTGCGTGACCCAGCTGGCCGGTTGGCTCGGTGGGCCTTGCGGTTCCAAGAATACAACTTTTCCATTGCTTACAAGAGTGGTCGGTGCCACACAGATGCTGACTGCTTATCTCGTCTTCCCTCTCAGAGCAACGGCACTTATGATGACGATTTCGACGACTACCTAACTGCCATCTCATCCGATTTTCCTGACTTCGCCGTCTTTCAGATCGAACAACAGCGCGACCCTTCACTAAAACCGATTATTGATGCGACTCACCGATCCGAACGGCCTACACCATTTGTTATTCAGGACGATCTGCTCTACCACAAGAATTATTCTAACAATGGTGCTCCACTGCTCCTCGTCGTCCCAGAATGCCTGCGCCTTGCGGTTCTTCGGGCCATGCACGACGACCTTACATCCGCGCACCTTGGATTCGCTAGAACGCTCCATCGCCTCCGACAACGTTTCTATTGGCCTCAATCGTGGAAGGCAACCAAGCAGTATGTCGCCAGCTGTGATGTATGCCAACGCCACGAACAACCGACTACAGCTCCTGCAGGAACGCTGCAACCAGTTAGACCGCCAACTTCACCTTTTGAGAAAGTGGGTATAGATTTACTCGGTCCCTTCCCCAAGTCTTCCAACGGCTGCCGCTGGATCATCGTGTGCTTGGATTATTTAACATGGTATGTTGAAACAATGGCACTTGTCGCAGCTACAGCAGCCGATGTTTCGGGGTTTCTTCTACATTCGATTATCCTCAGCCACGGGGCCCCCCGCGTGGTGATAAGTGATCAGCGGCCGGCAGTTCACCGCTGACGTCGTGGAAGAGTTACTACGCCTTTGTGGAACACAATATCGCCATTCTACGCCTTACCATCCGCAAACCAATGGTCTAACCGAGCGCACCAATCGTACACTCGTCAACATGCTTTCAATGTATGTCTCAGTGGATCATAAGAACTGGGATGCCGTATTATCGTTTACCACGTATGCATTTAACACAGCCAAACATGAAGTCACAGGATACGCACCTTTCTTTCTCCTCTACGCTCGCCATCCTCAAAGTTTTCTCGACACCATACTTCTCTTTCACCTAACGAAGATGCTTCTGTCGCGCAGATATTGTGTCGTGCCGAAGAAGCACGCCGACTAGCCCGGCTCAGAACTCTATCGTCGCATGCTCATGCTAAGGCTCGCTACGACGCACAACACTTGCCGGTCAGATTTGCCACCGGTGACTTCGTGTGGCTGTGGACACCGGTTGGGAAAAGGGGACTGTGTCAAAAGCTTCTTGCCAAGTATTCGGGCCCGTTTGACATTCGGCGATGCTTGAGTGAAGTGACCTACGTCATCGCAAAACTGACACGGCTGATAACCGCCGGTCACGCAAGACGCAAGTCGTGCACGTCGCACGGCTGAAGCCGTACCATCAACGCGAACTCTTTGACTCGCTCGGTAAGCTTCGTCTAACCCGAAGGAAAATGTAACGCCGCACCGGAAGAGAATAGAAGAAGAAGAAGCGGCGCGAGGTCTTTCGGGCATCGGCTGTTTCAGACCGTCCCATGGTCTGTAAGACCGTCCCATGGTACGCGGCTCTGCCCCTTTCATTGTAAATAAATTCATTCCACATCCGTCACAATATACTTTGTTATTGCCGCGATGGATTCGTCATTTGGGTTTCGGAGAATCTTGTTCGTAATGCCATCCGGGCCCGGTGCCGACTTTGTGCGTAGTCTGAGTATTTCGGCCCTCACCTCGGCCTCCGTGAGCTCTTCGTCCAATGCGGGGTTTTCCCAGCCCGCGTACGCATTCTGTGGTCCTCGCGTAATGCTTCCTATGTATTTGTTCTGTATGTCGCGAATGAGTTCGTCGTCGGTTCCCGCGTAAGTGTGGGTGATCTTGTTGAGGTTCTGTCTCTGTGTCATTTTGCTGCCCTCTGGGTCTAAGAGACATCCGAAGTTCCACGTTTTGCCCAGTCTGAGCTGGCCCTCCATGCTCTTGCATGTAGATTCCCATTGCTGTCGGTCAAGCGGTTCGCGTGATCTTCAATCTCGCTGTCTAGACGCGCTATTCACCGCCACAGGGTCCTATTCAGCCTCTGGCGCCTCCACCGTCTCTGTAGGCTACTGCGCGCCTCCCACAGGTGGAGGTGTTTGCTGTCGGCTGCTTCGAGCCCTGCTTCCTCGGGAATTTCTCGAGTAGCCTGCTTTACCGCCTTGTGTATTTGTTGTTTCCATTTATCAATGTCCGTAATAATTTCTTCGCAATCGATGTCTGCCATTGTGTTGTTGTGTTCTTGTGCCTGTCTGAATATATCCCAATCCACCATCGTTAATTTCCTACCCTTCTTTTTTGTGGGTCCCGTGTGTATTGTTGTGGCTATAATGAAGTGGTCACTGCCCAAATCGTCTTGTGTGCTTTGGCCACTTGGGGCCCTGTCTATTCTTGGTGAACGTGAGGTCAGGTGTGGTGTCCCCCGTGCTGCGTGGGTCTCGGAGAAATAAATGTGGCCCAGAGTTCACACTTAATACTTGCAGGGGGTGACGTATACATCTACAAAGTTAAATGCTTGTGAGTATATTTTTGGTTGTGCAGGTATTTACCGAATAATAATTTCCCTTTATATCAAGGCGTATATGGAGCGCGTCAGTTTCCCCGCTGTTCTCGGTGAATTAGATGTGGAACCCAGTGCATGCTAGGTGGAAATGGATAGCATGGTTAGGGTTGATTTGAGGACGAAATGTATTGTCAGGTTAACTACGGGTTTGGCAGACAATTGTTGAAAACTCGTTCTCTCTCTATTTTCAGGCTATAAACGCGTATAATGGTTCCCCAATGTTCTCAATACACTAAGTGTGACATTATATTTTGTACACGTAGGGGAAATGGTATGGGTTATCCGCAGTCAAAGCCTAAAACGTGTGACTCAATGAAGGTATTTGCTGTGTATTACGTATTAAGGGGTTTGAAATTGCTATCCAGCCACTATCCACAGCATTCCAAAGTTTCTGTGGAAAGCAAAATGTGGCAACATATTTTCCAAGAATGCGGGCTATGTTGCAGGTCATGTGGGGGTGAAGGCTGAAGTGCGTGGGATACTTACGGTCTTTACAGTAAACTACTTGTAAAAGCGCATGACACGCGTGTTTTACGAACAGCGTAAAATGTTTTCTCGCAGTACGGTGAGATAGATGTGCCACAAAACGTGAAAATTTGCACTAATACGCGTATATGCAGGGTGCCCCAGGTATCATGCACCGACCTTTAAAGATGGATAATTTTAAGCGAAGAAAATCAACTGCACATTGATTTACTGGTGGCTCTCCAGTAATTCTTGCTCATAGATTCAATCACGCAATTATAGATTATGCGACAAATTACCCTTTATGTTCAAGGTATCAATTAAGAAATTGTAGATAATTAACGAAAACACCGAAAGATAGTCCTTACCCGCCGTGGTTGCTCAGTGGCTATGGTGTTGGGCTGCTGAGCACGACGTCGCGGGTTCGAATCCCAGCCACGGCGGCCGCATTTCGATGGGGGCGAAAAACCCAATCATTTTATTTTATTTTTTTAAAGATAGTCCTTGCCAGCTTTCTTTCCAGGCTTAAGAAGAAAGACAGCAAGATATGAATAACACCGAGTGACTATACGCGCTCATTATCAGCAGAAAGTAACAGTAACAAACAGAATCACTGGGCGGTGCTGACGAGAGCCGAACAAAAGGAAGCGTTGTGCAGAAACCATCGACGATGATCATCAATCCAAGCGAATAGCCGAAGGCTTAAAGAAAGGCATTCGGTTTTCTTGAAAAATGGCGAGCCTAACGGCGCATATTTTCGCGCAGTACATATTTACGTAGCGTTTGTTGTTTCAATGCGCAATTTCATAGAGAGGAAAGCCAGTAACCAGCATATCTGTAGCGTTCGTGCGTCCCGCAACTTCCCTAGCGCAAGCACACGCAACCTTTGCGTGAACACCTTCATATCGGAGGCGAAACACCGACCAGCAGCCATGAAAACTGGCGTAAGTGCCAGAAAGCTATTCAGTTTAACCCTTTGTATCCCATGTGCCACGTTTCTCCCGAATGGCGAATCACTGACAGCGACAGCAATGTGTGCACGAGCTCGTTGGCGTGGGGTGACCCGACGCGCGGCTGCTTAGTGGCTATGTTGTTGGGCTGCTAGGCACGATGTCGCAGCATGAAATTGCCGGCTCACGCTGGCCGCATTTTGTTGGGGGCGAAATGCGAAAACACCCACGTACTTAGATTTAAGTGCACGTCAAAGAACCCCGGGTGGTGCAAATTATTTCGGAGTCCCCCACTACGGCGTGCCTCATAATCAGTTCCTGGTTTTGGCCCGTAAAACCGCAAATTTTATTTTGAGACGCGAGGCGACATGTTGGCGCGATGCATGCACACGATGTAGTTGCACTCGATGTAAAACCGTCAGGCATTCGCATCTTCAACTTTGCTGTCCGTTCAAAACACTGTATGCACCACGGTGTGGTATGCACATAGTTGCAAAGCAAAAACGCCAGTGTTGGTGCACACAAAGCTCGAGCCAGCGGCGCCAGACAGAACGCTGCCCTAGCTTTTACAGCGAAACACACGGTGGGTCTCTCGCATCCCTTAAGAGCAATGAAGACCCATTCTTTCAAGAGCGGGTGACGCGTGCACCATTGATTGCGACAGCACGTCGACAGCGGCAACGCCGACGGCGTGAATGCGCCTCGAGTATTCGTGTAAATTAAATCGCAATAAAGATGTGTTGCGGCGTGAAAGGTTGTTGTGTGCACCAACATTCTACTAAATGTTGGTGTGCCATATTTTTCCACGACGCCGCAATAACTACCGGCACTCGTTCCGTACCAACAACAAGGCGACGTGCTCTGTAGGCCGCTTCATTATAACTATCTCAAGGCACCAAAGAACACACAGCACACAAGAGAAGACAACAGGACAGAGCGCCACTCACACCTGATTTATTTTACGGAAGACACGCACATACATATACCAAGGTAAATACATCTGGTAGCGAAGCTTCCATAGAAGCCCCTACGTTCAAAACATGGCGGTTTATCGGCGGTTCATGGGGCTTAGCGCCATCTGCGTGAGGAGGGAACACTTCCTGTCGGAAGAAAAATAATTTGACGTCATATCCGTTAAAAACAGAAGTGACGTCATTTTATTCTAATAGGCGCGAAATTTGTTTTCGGAGGCCTGCCATTAGAGCTGTATATTCAAATTCCCCGCCATTCGACTTGATGGGCGTTCCGAGTTTTCAGCGCGGAAAAGGTCAGCCGTACGGGTGTCGAAATCGCATCGCTGCACAGAACATACTTTCTTTGGAGGCCGACGAACACTTTGGGCGTAGATTGCGTAGAGTGCTCGTCCTTTCGTCGGACGCCAAGCCCGTCGGCCAGCGCTGTCGCACTAAAACAACTAAAGTAAACAAGTATCTGACGGTCGCAACTCACTACTTTCCACTACACAGGTTAAGAAACAATAAAACTACCCGCGCCACCTAATTCACACAAACGTCGACATGCAAAACAACACAACTAGTGAGGGGGGGGGGGGGGGGGGGGAGGGGTATTGTAACAGGTGAATTTAACGAGCGCGCCTTTCCACGCACTCCAAGAGCTGCATTGCAATGCAAGTGATAGCGGCGTCAACGCCCGCCGCTATCGACGGGCGCTCTCACGGCGGGCGCTGAAGAAAGGTATTTATTGATAATGATCAAGTAAAATAGAGTTGTATCTTGTTTTCTCGCCATGCGTATATAAAATGGATGAAGAATTTTATTTTTGTTGAATGAATCTAGCTGCGTCTCGCTTTAATATAAAAAACGCTTTTTTTCTTTCCCAGTCTTTATTCCCTCCAAACATAGTCGCGCTTCAATCGCTGCTCCCATAACCACCCTTGCTGATGTCGGTGACAATTGGTTCTGAACCGCTTTTCGCCCGAAGCTTCGCGACCTATGTGGACCGACCTTGCATATACGTTCAGTCGGCGCCTGCGCAGAAAACACATTCATTGAAGCATCAAGTGCGGTATGATAAGGAACCCTCAAACAACTTTTTCTCGTCCCTGTACAGGGATATGGACGGTTCACTAACACACAAGATAGTTATAATGAATAGATACCAACTTGCCCAACATGAAGTTTTCTCTAGGCCGGATCACAGCGGTCTGGAACATTGCAGTGAAATTGATTTAAGTTTGTCGCATCCGCGGTTCAATATACATTTTATTCTTGGGCGTGCACCTACAATTACGAATATCAGTATTAATAACTTGTATGAAATTTAATTTAGGCAATGTGAGTTGTTTCTTGAGCTGTTTCAAGCACCAACTAAATGTGCTACTTTGGCATACACTGAATATAAAGGAAGAAGTTATAACAAAACTGAGTGTCGAAAACAAATTTTTACAACCTCGACTTGAAAACTTCAAGCGTGAAATCACTAGTATATTTCTACAAACGAGTTTACAATACAGAAGGATTATTACGGTGGGAAAGCATTACTCCTGCTGCTTTTCGCATTCTTCAAATCTATAGGACGTATTTTACACGTAAAATGTCATGACATTTCCTACACAATTTTTCTACGCAAGTTCGTATGAAGGATATATTTCTGATACACACTTGCAGATGATTATTTTAAAAAGAAAATACATACAAAATACAGCGATAATCATTTGCGTGAATTGTTTTTCCGTTTTGAAAACTTTCCTAATGAACTTAAGCCTATTTTCGTCAACCACATTTACTACCCTCAAGCTGCATAACCACTTTTGCATGTGGAATTTCTGCGCTGCGTCGCGAAAATTGCAGACATAGAAGCAGCAAATTCTTAAGCGATTTCTGCACCTCTATCACGCCATGTTCTTCGCGGGAACCATACTTTAGATGCACCAGGCGCATGCGTCAGTAACATTCATAGAAATAGAAATCAGGTGATCTTCAATGTGAACAAGTTTCATTTGCAGTTTTCTAGCCACAACGACCTCTTGTCCACCATAAAAATTGTAAACATTTATTGAATTTATGCTAAAACCACTTTGACATTAGTTGCCTTCTGTGCGCTTGCTTTATTGTTGATTTTTGCTTTATTTTCTTCTTTTCATTCTTTTGGAGGAGGAGGGAGGAAGGGGCAAGCACTTAGTTTGATACCAATAACCTTATGCCACTTTATTTACGTGACCTTGTCTCCTTGCACTTTTAAATGTTAAGCCTAATGGATATGCACAGCATGGAACAAAATTAAAATTAAATTGTGGGGTTTTACGTGCCAAAACCACCATCTGATTATGAGGCACGCCATAGTGGGGGACTCCGGATCAATTCGGACCAGCTGGGGTTCTTTAACGTGCACCTAAACCTAAGTACACGGGCGTTTTCTGCATCCGTGTACTTAGATTTAAGTGCACGTTAAAGAGCCCCAGGTTGTAATCATGAAGCAATGAATGACCCAAGTGAGATAGTACACGTGGAATAACAGCAAAAAAAAAATCATGGGGACCTCTGCAATGTTTCCAGCACTGCTAAAGGAAAGACGCATACAGCATTGCGATATTTTTAAATACTGCAGAAACGTGGGTAGTAGAGGGTTCTCTGCAGCACAATGCAGCATTGTGAAGAAGCCTAGAACACACGTCAGCAACGCATTTTTATTTTTCAGTGCTGGTGCAAAACCTCAACATTTGGGACTTTTAACGTCAATGGCATTTTGACCAGACGTACAACAATAAATTGGAGAATATTTTGCGTTTTAAGGCGTCAGCAGTCTCGGTACAAGAACATTTCCTGGGCCACGCTCAGCATGTCCAGGAACCGAATACTCCTTTGGGAGTATGGAAACAATTGAAGCGTAAAAGGACCCGACTCCATTGTTTTTTGCCTGCTGCTTTTTGCTTTCGCGAACAGCAGTTACGCATGTGACAGAAGCGAAGTGTAATTACAGAATGCCCTCACGCGTTAGAAACTGATAGTTTTACGCGTTAATTGAGCGCTTTGTCCTATAGAACCTCGTTTTTCTTTTCCTTTTTTTTTCATTACAGCAAACGAACGGTTCTTTTTTTTCCCAAGTTGCTCACGGCAGGTAGCACAACAACGTCAATTTATCTGGAAGTCTCGAAAAGGTGGACATTACTTTTCCGACAAAAATCACACTCAGAAAATACATCGTTAGGAATTCTTCATTGCCCTTTAAATTAATGTATTTTTACAGTTATTACAATGGTGCAGTTCAAGCTAGCCATGCCTTAAGACTTTTCTATTTATTACAAATGATCGACTCACGTTCCAGGTAACCTATCTCGAAAGATTTCCTTGACAAGCAATTGCATTCCAGGCATTATCTTCCCTAAGATAATTAATTCGGCATTACACATTACAGCGCCAAATAAATTAAGACGATGTGGAGAGTAAAATGCGTGGCAAAGTTTTTGCGTGTTTTGTTATGTTTCATACTGGCAGATACAGGCTTGAACGAGAAGCCTTGTGGCTTTTCTATGCTTATCAATTCGTTCTGCAGCAATTTCCCAATAAACTCTGAATCAATGACGGAATAAAGGTATTATATATCGCTGATTTTTTTATATTTGTGTCTCAATTAGTATGAAACAAAAATCGGATAAATCAAACTAGGAGACTATGGTGACAAAAATTTGTAGAAGAGCACATAATTATAATTATTGGATTGGACACTGAGCTGATCAAATGATCGAAAACAAAAAAGCAAATAAAACATGCATGCTAGTAGAATGTACAGGGTGTTTCAGCGAACACTTTCAAAAATTATTAAAGGTTACCTGTGGAAGATGGCCCAATTCTAGTTCATGAACTGGTGTACTCGAAGAGGCGGACATTACTTGCACAAGAAATGTAAATGCATAATGAAATAATTAACAAAAAATTCAATAATTAAGTTTTTAACTAATTACCTGATGGCCCATATTGCAATTTACAACTTGTAGCCGTGGAGTTCGCAAGGCGGATCCACTTGGAACGAATTCTCGGGATGACACAAGTTTCGAGATATTAATTCCCGAACTTTTCGGAGAAATGCATTAACGTTCCAGTTAGTTGTTTTTTTTTAATAATAATATAATAATCTTTATTTCTCTCTTTCCACAGAATACAGAATGAGAGCGGACGTAAGGGTAAAAGCCGCATGCAGCGGCTTGAGAGAACCCCATTACGCCCCACATGACAGTATGGCGAGGAAACAGCTTAGTTATGACAAACGCAGAGGAATACTGAAAACATTGGAATACATTCTGAACTTGCAAACGTACAAGGGCAAAAATACTTACAGTAGGGATCAGTAAGAAAATATACGTACAATATTGAGAACAGTTTCTTAACAAAACGTCGCTTTATGCATCGAAGCGCAAAATGAACTCAGCATTTCAGATGTCTTGGTTTCCTAATGTTCCGTGTATTCTTTTTTTTTCAGTATTAATTAGGCATTTTTTCTTCTACCGGATTCCAGATGGTCTTGTTATGGGTTTTTTCAGATGAACTTTAAGCAAGCTTTTTAAGGGGCTAATTAAGCATGAAATGCTTTTAGCTCCTGTTGTCGGCGACCTTCAAGTGACCTTGAGCCAAAAGCCAGAGCCGTTATCCGGGCACTCAAACGAGAACCTCCAGACATCGTTGCGAGAACAAAACGAGATCATCCGGGCAATCAGCGAAAAGTTTTAAAAATGCGGTCTCTGGCCCCCAACCCTATGTACAGGACCGCATTACATACGCTAGCTACTGCCCTAACAAGTTACGAAATAAATATTGGTTCCGAGTTCTTCCTAATGTTTGTCACAATATCACTGAAGCCTGTAACTTCTAGTGCGCTGAGATTTTATTTGTCATTTCCAATAGCGACGTCCAAAAGGCCGATGCAGGGCACCATACACTTGATTGTCATCTTTTGGCGCTGAGACAGGGTTGCCTGTGCTCTTTTCAACGCCAGTGGTCCGCGAGTTCCGCGGAACAGGTTTTGCGCCGGCTCTAAAGATGGCGCCACGCTGCGTGACCAATCCGGCATCGTCCGGCGCGCCGCGGATGGCTGTTTGGCCGAGATGAGACTTGCAATGAGGTTCCGTCTGTGACAGGAAACTATTGCGTCCATGCGGACCAGTGCACAGTATGACGTGGTGTGGTACGTGTGGTGTGATGTGCTGTGGTGGGGTGTGCCGTTGCGAACATGCACTACACCCACTTTAAGATTCTGGTAAGTATCATCTCCAACCAACCTGTTGTGCCGGAAGCCATTTCATGCTTACATCTACTCTAGATTACCGGAGAACCAGCTTTCTTTTGCGCATTCTGGCCCGTTTTGTTTTTTGTTTGTTTTTCGTTCGTTTGTTTTTTTAATGCCGATTATCTGGTTCACTAACTTCGCTGACGCTTAAACTTGCTGGGTCACTCTGTGCCAAGTGTAAAAGCGTATCGCTTGACCACCACAGATTTTCTCATAACAGTCATTGTTCTTACTTTCCTTGCGCACAGTAATCTTCCAGCAAACTTTCGCTTAAATTTTTTTCACGAGACGTGCTTGGAAAGCTTGCTTTAGTACGTGAAACAAGTTTTGGCGAAAAATTAATATAAAGGTTTTTAATAGGTCAAACTGCACTACGTCGCTTGCCGAACCTGAAATGGCTTGTTTTCAATTCGTGGTGGTGTTGATTGGCAACTTTGGTCGGAAACGCTGCTTTCAGATGCTCAAATTCTAACGAAAATTTGCAAATTCACCATTTTCACTGGCGAAATAAGTAAGTATTTATACTCATAATTATTTCACTTCTCCGTCGTGCCACTGTACATTACCACAAACATTTCCTTGTGTCAATATATTGCACACTTTTCTGTGAAAAAACATCACAAACATTGCGAAATCTTGGTTTTGGTCCACTTTCATCTCTGATTTCTGCAATGATGTGCTTCATGTAAAAATATGACACAAAGTGCGTTATATTAGTCTGTTGGCATTTTATTTCCTTCATTATCTGATTTTTTGGCTACATAGGAAGTTTTAGTTTCGCCCCGGAACTACGCTCGACATAGTTCCTTATCATCACTTCACTACACAGCCCAATGGTTCTTGTGTTTCAGGGCCTTGACACGCGCAACACGGTACTGTGACACGAATTTTTTCAGCACCTGTGGGCTTGAATGTGATGCCTGCTTGTAGAAACTCTAAAAAAAAATGTTGTATTTGCATTGTCTTCCCGTCGTACCCCCTAGAGCTTGCCAGAAGATGTGAGGTAGAGCTAGTGCTCTAGGAGCTAGCTTTTTTTTATACAGCCTGTATTTTTTCTTTTGCATTATGATTAACGCATATCTCTGCAAAGCTTCAGATTATATAATTTATTTATTGATTTACGTATTTATTTATTTAGTTAGTTAGTTAGTTTACATACTTCTAAGTTTAGCAGGCACAACAGAAAGGAGTAGTGAAAAATATACAATATTTCCTATACAGGACAAGAATGAAAAAAATGGCGCAGTTTAGCCCGAAATGCGAAGCATCAATTGCGATAGCAAATTCGTAGAGAGCTATACGGACTAAGGATAGTAGTTTTATTGGCTGTATAAACTTGGACACGTTCGCTTACTAACTGAATTGACGAGCATGGTTCAGCGCGCACAAGTAAGCATGAATAGATCACACTCGATGACTGCAGGCAACCATTGTCAAAACACTGGCGCGAGCAAGCGCAGTAGCAGCAGTGAACGAAAGTTCGTGCGGTCTATCTCTTCAACGGAAACTGAGCGGCCGAAAGCACAGCACATACAAAGGTCAAAGCCGTGTGGAGATCGCTTACAAGATACGATGCGCGCGACAGCCCGCAGCCGCGCAAGGTACAAGTACGCAGCTGTTGGCAGAGTAGAAGCCACACCCCCTCCCTCCAGCGTTACCTTCCTGCTTTCCTCCTTTCGTGTGGGAGATTGAATCGCCAGTTCCCCTTGCGCCCGGTCGCAAGATACGCATTTGGTGCCGCAGCAAAACGTCGCCTCCTCTCCCTTCCTCCCATCGCCCCACGGCCTTTCACATTTGACGCCGCTTTTGCTCTCCGCCGTGCATTCGCTCTCCGTGAAAGCGCGCGTCCATCGCACGCTTTCACTCGCACATACAGCATACGGCGACGATATTATCACCCTATACGGAACCTCCTCACACTATACGGAACACTATATCACACTATACGGAACCTCACGGCGGCGGCAGAAATCCGCTTGGAGTGTCCATATAATTGTTGTCGCAATAAAATGAAACTATATTTCACTTTGAACGGCGATCTTGAAATAAGTGTTGTCACAAATGGAGACTGTGGAGGCGGAAAGGCGGTTCCATTCATTGGCGGTTCTTTTCAAAAAGGAAGACTGGTACAAATTAGTTCGACAAGATGGCATTTCAATATTGGTTTGATGGTCGATGGGAGATGAGATGTAACTGGGTGTGGTGAAAAGATTTTCTTTAGGAGTACGCACCTAAGTGCGCATGCCGGAGATGCCTGTGTTTATCCATGATAAAGGTGTAGAGCAGTACCGGTGAGTTACGTACGGGACTGCGATAAATATCTCGTAAGAAGGCGAGAATTGGCAGTTATGCGGACGCTTGTCACCAGGGAAGAAAGCTCTAATGTCACATTCAAGACAGCCAAAGAATCATCGTCATCGTTATCATCATCATTGTTGGCCTATATTATGGACCCTGTAGAAAAAGCGTCTCTCCTTTTGTTCTCAAAATGATCGTGTCGTGCGTAGAAGAAACGCAATATAGCACCACGAATTTTCGTACTAAATTTGATCTAGACTTCGAAAGTCGTTTGAATTTGTGAACATTTTCTAAAGGAGACAGCTCTCGCAGAGTGATCTCTTTAATTGTGAACTTTCTATTCTTGCTTCTCTGAGAACAAGGTCAGTCCGGCAAATACACTGCAAGTCGGTGTCAATTACAAAGTATGAAGTTTTGCCCTTTCCTTGATCAGAGGAGTGCATGCAACAAGCAACCTGCGTGCAAGCAAGATTACTTTATTTTTCTTGAACTGCAATGTTCGGCACCCGCAGCATCATGATTTTTCTGGTAGTTACCAAGGGTAGACAAGGCAGAGGCAATGTTTATAATTGTTTTTGGGATTCAGTAACACAGTAGAGCCCTCAGGAGGTGAATAATTCGCGTTGCAGTCTCAGGCCGCGTGTGCCTACTGCCTGCAAACTCAACAATCATTGGGTTGTGCGGCGAAGTAGTGTTACGGAATTATGTCGAGCATGGATCAGGGCCCAATTCGAAAATTCGTATCTGGCCTAAAACCAAATCAAAGTAAGATAATGATGGAAGCTGAACGTCAACAAACAGACCTATCTAGTGAGTGGTGTCTCAAAGTTCTAAGTAGAGACACTTTATTTCGAAAATAAGAGCTAAAAGGGGATGAAAACCTACATTTTGGTACGCTTGTCATGTTTTGTTTCTTTTTCAGAACATTTGTTCAATTTATAGGTTCAAGAGCACTTTTACTGTAATCGACAGCTCCAGGGCAGTCAAGTAAGTTGATTACAATAAACAAATAAATAGTCATTTTGCCAGTAATATTGTCAATCTACGCTATGTATATATGTATGGGCTAACAGTTGAGTGCCGATAGCTATCTTAGAGCTTTTCTTGTTCGTCTTACTGGGGTTTTACGTGCCAAAACCAGTTCTGATTATCTGGCACGCCGTAGTGGACAGCTCCGGATTAATTTTGACCACCTGGGGTTCTTTAACGTGTACTACAACGAAAGCTTACGGGCGTTTTTGCATTTCGCCGCCATCGAAATGCGGCCGCCGCGGCCGGGATGACATTAAAAAAACTCGATTAAATGAACGGTGGGAGTAAGAAGTGATACGTTTTACAGGGGACCATCAGGTGAAAATCACCACATATACCTCGAAGTTTTTTATCTTTCATTGCCCAAGAAACCTTCTTTTTGGTGTGCAGAATGACAAAAAGGTGTCTGCTCATTGTCACCGTTTTTCCCCCCTTCTTTTCTTGGCGAAAGCTTGGAAAGTACTAGCAGAAAAAATAATATGAAAATGAAGTCAGAGCATGTCGACTTGCGATCGTCAGCCACGTTGCGCCACGGTTCTTGTTAGTTTTGCCTTCCTGATAGCCGCACTGTCTTAAGATGACACGAGTGAATTTATGAAGAAATAAAAAAATTGTCTCTATTGTTCACTCTTTCTCGCTTTTCATTTGGAGAAAGAACACCTCCTATAGATACCAGACCATCTGTGCACTTTAGTCATGACGTCACGTGGTAATACAGGCAACACTTAGTGCAATAATGCTTTTCGTTTTTTTCGGTGCGTGGTTTTTAATGGAATGACGTCGGAGTGCGAATGCACAGTGCTCTCGCATCAAGGACGCCTTGGAGGAACGTTAACTGTCGACAGGCTTTTTTTTTTCTTACTGAAATATCTCCCAATAGATGGCGACTCAAGCTCCCTTGGAACAACAAGGAACAACCAACGCAATAAGAATAGCCATTACTAGATCATGACCTAATGCAAACAATGGAGGCAACCAATGCGGAAGCTTGATCAAAGAGCAAGCCGTGCGCTGTGATCAAGCTGCCGCTGCGCAGCTGTAAAGTGCCCCTTACTAAAAGCTCTCATCAATCATTGTCATGATTGACTTCCTCGACCACAGTTTAGCTAGAATTCGGAAATGCGTAAGCAAAGCGCACGCGCATTCGTGTAAAGAGGTAAGGACACACCTGAACAAGGTCAATTCACAAAGCTTGCAAATAAGCCGCACTGGCTTAAGATGACACGAGTGAAGTTATGAAGAAATACACAATTGTCTCTATTGTTCACTCTTTCTCCCTTTTCATTTTCAGAGAGAACACCTCCTATAAGTAGCAGACCATATGTGCGCTTTCATTCATGACGTCACGTGGTTATGCCGACAACGTCTAGTGTAATCATGCTTTTCGTTTTTTCGATGCATGGTTTTCAGTGGGATGACGTCGGAGTGTGAGTGCACAGTTTTTCCGCATCAAGGACGCCGGTTTTTAAGGCGAAAGTCATCAGGCGTCTATGTTGGCGGTGCCTTTGACGTACCCTTCACGTGCCCTTGGCGGTGACCTTGGCGAAACTGCGCCTTGACGAAAAATGGCCGACGCCGCAATAAATGCTCGGATTCAGGTCACATATCTCAGGGAGGTTCCTGTAAACAAAGTAAATTAGTGGCTCTGAAAATAAAATTTGTTACATTTTGGTCTGGGTGGGAAACAAACCCGGGCCTCCGGGGAGCGAGACGAGCACTCTTCCCTGAAGCCACAGCTGCTCCACGATTCTGGCTTACTGATGGTGTGCCTAGTTGCGTGCCTGGTTGCACACGTCATGTCGCAGCCATTTCGCTGACTAAAGGTGTGGCCTAGTGTGTGCACTAACTTGCTGTACTACGTTAAGTGTTACATATGTGGCGTTCAGGAGGTCGCCTTACTACCACACGTGTACTTCCCATTGTGACTCGTTATGTCTTGCAAGAAGTCAAGCCCCCCTATTGTACAACTTAATGCATTACCAATATGTTTTACAATAGAAATTTATTGTAATGGAAAAGATATTAAGGAGGGGTGGTCGCAGCCTCTCAGTCCAGGGCCCCACTGGCCTGTGCCGCCTGCCTGACCTGGCTAATTAAAGACTTTTGTTTTGCCAGGTCGGAGCGGGCGAGCTGTGCCTCCCACTGCTCCATTGTGTCACTGGTATTTGGTCTATGAGGGTGCTTTGCACTCCCAAGTTACATGTATTAGGGTAGGTATGCCACCGCACCAAGGACAGTTGGCCCTATAAGGAGTGGGATACATGGCGTTTAGCAATTTTAAATGGGGGAATACCCCAGTCTGTATTTTATGCCAATCGGCGGCCTCTTCCCCGCTAAGTTGTGGGTGGACTCCGCGCTGCGGACTCCGCGCTGATGAGCAAGCATGTCTTTGGCATTTAAATTGGTGGAATTTTGTGAGGGATAGTGCGAGTGGTTGGGGTTAGAAGAGGACGCCGTCGCTCGGTTAGTAAATCCTCGAGCTAACGCGTTAGCCTTTTCGTTCCCCTGTACCCCGGCGTGGCCCGGGCACCAGAGTAGGCGATGACGGTGGTTGAAGGATTTGGGGATTATAGCGAGGCTAGCCGCAGTCACGTGCCCCTTAAGAAACATGCGACACGTCTCCTGCGAGTCCGTGACAACGACCGAGTCCCCTTGCGAACGCTCCGCGTGAGCGAGTGCGATCGCCACCGCTAATATTATGGCCGAGGTGGGAGATCCCGCCGTGGCCGATGCGGTTATTTGCTGCTGGCAGATCACGTTCACGACTGCCAGTGCGTACCTCCTTTGATAGCGCTGCCCGGTCACCTCTAACCCCTATTGTATAACTTCATGCTTTCCCAAATGTGCAGCAGGCTTTCGTCTTCTTGTGTTACAGGAGTGTAACACCTGCCGAACTTTTTCTTACTGAAATACCTCACGATAGATGGCGACTCAAGTTCCCCGAGAACAACGAGGAACAACCAACGCAAAAAATAGACGCTACCGGATCATGACCTGACGCAAACAATGGAGGCTACCACTGTGGAAGCCTGACCAAAGAGCAAGCCGTGCGCTATGATTAAGCTGCCGCTGCGCAGCCGAAAAATGCTCCTGACTAAAAACACTCATCCAGAACTGCGCTTCTGTTTCGCACATTGTCATGATTGACTTCCTCGACCACAGTTTAGCTAGAATTCGGAAATGCGTAAGCAAAGCGCACGCGAATTCATGTAAAGAGGTAAGGACACACCGGAACAAGGTCAAATCACAAAGCTTGCAAATGCGCTGAATCGCCATACAGAAACACCTGTCAGCGACGTCATTCCTTACCGGGTAATCGGACGCTATTACATCATGCAAAGCCACATGGGAGTTCCTGGAAATTACTTATACAATGCATTACTAGCGAACCTATATTAAAAATGAATAACCTGGTGCTAAAATTATAGTTTGGATTCAGCACTCTCTTGATTTCCGTGCTGAGCGTGACTGCGTAAACTTTAAACAGAGCAGTGTTTCATTTCTGGGTAGTTTATACTGATCTGATATGAACTCATTTGTCAGCGGAGTGCAACTAGAAATCACACATCAGTAATACCAATTGCGGTACTTCCACAATTCCACGAATAATTCATAAGATGCCCCTAGATACTAATTGCATTGGCCGAGGGATGAAGTAGGCGTGCCACAAATAAAACAACTTCTACTCGGATTGTCGATTCCTGGCCACAGTGGTCTGCACTGTGCCAGACATAGGTCGGCAATACAAACGGAACTCAGGAGAACTTGTTCTTGGGATAGTTTATGTCTATGCTTGCTCAGACTCACTCACAAATTATTATTTTTTTTTGCTTCGGGTGCAGGCTAACCAAAATTTTACTCAGCCAGCTCACTCGGACTAAATCTCAAAAATATTCTACTCAGCCGGGCTCGCTCGTAATGAACCACCTCAATTCTACTGAACCTGACTCACTCGTACTCACTCACCAGAATTACACAGGTTTATTTATACTTGCAGACTCTCACTTACGCACTCTTTCTAGAGAATTGAACACATCAAATATAAAAAGACCGTCATACGAGACTTATAAATAGCCCATGCAGAGGAATTACAAGCGCCAAACAGTTAAGAAAAATTGCGTGCAAGAGTCTTAAACGTGCAAAAATGTTCCTTACATCCTGTGCATCACAATGTCCAGTAACAACAAATTAGTGTGGTGCGCGATCTTGGCACAGTTGAAAGTATTGCACTAAAGGATAAAACTTGCGATGTCAGAAAGAAATGAAAATTCAAATTTTTTCGTTTATTCGCGCGTGCGTGTGCGCTGCACCTATGAGCTTTTGTTTTGAGTGACGTCGGCATTGGCTTTTTTGCAGCTCAGGATAATAGTCGGTCCTTTTTTATCTGGCACTGTGCGGTATTAAGGCCTACCTCGTAAACAAGAGGTCGCTGCTAAAATACTACACTAAGTAACCTTCACTTTTCATAGTGTCGCTTTTCAACTGCGATTCAGAAAAGCACCGAAGAAGGTCCAGCTCTCTGTTTTGCCTTCTGAGTCGTCTGAGATCGCGCAAGGGGCTGAAAATATCACAGACCCCGGTCGGTCCGCAGAATCAGCTGTAGTTGTGCCTATGACACAAAATGACATCAGTGCAGATGCGCAATTCTACCAGTGATACTGCTCTGGCGTCTATATTTGCTGTCAATCGGGCCGAACGCGAGCACAAACATTTAAGGGGAGGGGGGCGGGGGTGGATGCTTAAAGGGTGCGACACGGGACTATCTTGAAGCCTAGTCACAAAAATGAAAAGGAAAAGCTCATGAGAGATATGTCCTCGCCATATAATGCACAAACGGTACTTTCTAGCCGCTGAGCACACTAAGCAAGCTGGAAAGAGTACACTGGAGAGCGCGTGGCGAGGGCCGATCGGGACGAGGCCGCCACTAAGAGCTAAAGCCCTTGGAAAATTTTCTTCAGGTGCTTTACTAAGATCTACCACGCCCCATGCACACCGTATCTTGAAAAGGTCAGGCAACTATGGAGGGCCTACTCCTGAAGAATCAACGCGCAGATGTGCCCCGAGAGAAGATGAGGCAGCGTCAGAGAAGGCTGGTTTGCCCAGGCTAGCTGCCTGGCGTCACGCTCCCTCCTAGTCTTCTTCCTTCCTCCATGGCACCAAAACGTCGGCGTGAAAACTACAGTCGCTACTTTGCCAACAATCATTCCAACCGCGATTCACAAGAACACTGTTGAAAGTCCGGCTCACCTCGTCATTCTCGAGGTAGAACTGGACACTGAGCATTTGGAAGGTCCGACTGTTACGCTGAAATAACAGGAAAACCAATTACAGGAATTGCTACAAGTGTAGATGCGCAGCGTGACCAGCAAAGGACCAGTGCCATAGCCTCAGTCGTCAGTCGCTCTCACCCCTAGCCAGCACAACTTCGCACTGAAGAAAGAGTACCTACACTCAGTCCAAATAAAAGAGGGGAAGGGTCGAGCGAGCTCTGAGCGGTAACGATAACTTATCAGAAGAAACTAGACAGACTCGGACTGCGTTGATCTCGCTTGCTTCTCGCAACACCGCAGTAACCGCATCGCGCAGATGCGTACGGTGTAGCCATGCCTGACCGTAGCCACAAATGCGAAAGGAAATTCTACACAACATATACTTGTCTCGTGGGGCAGGATGTTACGCGCTCTGCCGCAAGGCTTTCGCCACTTCCTTTCCAAACATGCCTCAAGCGTGCCGCGTAGGTGCGAAGGGTAGGAAAACGAGAAGCACGGGAGAAACAAGAACGGGGGCTCGAAATGTGTCGTGTCATGGCGCCGTGAAAGTCTAGACTGAGCGGCGTCTCCTCGCGTTGCTGGCACTGCGAGGGGGTCGTGCGTGAAACTTACACGCGCACTTTCGGAGGGAAGGAGAGAGGCTGCAGTGACTTAAACGCGAACGACTGCCCCGTATCCCGTGCGCGGTCTTTTTTATTGCGGTAGCAATTATATCGACACTCCAGGCACATTTCTGCCATCGCCGTCGTTGTTGCCGTTAGGTTCCGTACAAAGGCCATAGGCGATAAAGTCGTCGCGGCGCGCCGTATGCTGCATGTGCGAGTGAAAACACTCGAGCGGAGCCGACGATCGCAGCTCAATCTGGCGCGCGCGAATGAAGAAAGCGGAGAGCAAACGCGAAGTCTTCTGTCGCGCGAGAGGCCATGAGGTGATGGGAGGAAGGGAGGGAGGGGGGGGGGGGTAGAGGAACGGCGTTGTTCTCCGGCACCAACTGCATATTTCGTGACCGGGCGCAAGGGAAATTGGCGATCGCGGCATAATCCCGCGCGCGAAAGGAGGAAAGCGGGAAGGCAGCGCGGGAGGGAGGGGGTGCGGCTTCTACTCCGCTAGCAGCTGCGTACTTTGCTTGGCCGCGTGCGCTCGCACGCACCGTATCTTGAAAGTGATCGCCAGACCGCTCATACCTTGGTGCGCGCTGTGTTTTCGCCGCTCTGTTTCCCTTGAAGCGATAGACAGCACGAAGGTCACTTCACGCGCTGCTGCTGTCGCGCTTGCTCACGCCAGCGTTTTGACAGTTAGTGTCCGCGGCCATCGAGGGTGATGTGTTCATGTTTGCTTGTGCGCGCTGACACCATGCTTGTTAACTCAGTTAGTACGCGAATGTTTCCAAACTTGTATGGCCTATAAAATTACTATCCTTACTTCGTATAGCGTTTTTTTTAACTAAAGTATAGGGTTTTACGGGCCAAACCACGATATGATTTTGAGGCACGCCGTAGTGGGGGACTCCAGAAAATTTTGACCACCTGGGGTTCTTTAACGTCCACTTAAATCTAAGTACACAGGTGTTTTCGCATTTCGCCCTCATCGAAACGCGGCTGCCATGGCCGCGATTTGATCCCGCGACCTCCTCCTTAGCAGCCCAACTACGATAGCCACTAAGCAACCATGGCCGGTACCCCGTATAGCTGTCGGATAATTTACTATCGCAATCAATGCTTCGCCTTTCGGGCGGAACTGCGACTTTGTTATGTACTCGTGCGATGTATCCTGCGCGCCTCTTCGCGCTGCTGCCAGCACCCCGACTTTGGCAAGAATTTCTTTTTTAATTTCTACACATCAGAAAGAAGCCCAAACATCTTTATAAAAATACGCACCAACGTTCCTCACTATTTTCATGGTTAACGAAGGGATTGCGAAGATACGGAAAAATCTTCAGTGTATATATTAAGGCGAAAGCCATAGGTGTCTATGTTGGCGGGTGTCCTTGGCGAAACTGCGCCGTGATGAAAAAGAAGTCGCAGTTTCGCCCGAAAGGCGAAGCATCGATTGCGATAGCAAATTAGTGGAGAGCTATACGAAGCAAAGATAGTAGTTTAATGGACCGTATAAAGTTGTAAACATTCGCTTACTAACTAAATAGACAAGCACGGTGTCACTCACGCACAGCTAAACATGAACACATCTCTCTAGATGATCCGGAAACTCGCTGTGAAAACGCCGGAGTGAGAAAGCGCACCCGCAGCAGCGGGCAAATTGATCTTGGCGCTGTCGCTGTCTCTCGTCTCGCTTCAACGCGAACTGAACGTCAAAAGCACAGCGCATACGAAGCTATCGGCAGTGCGCGCATGCACTTTGCCCTCATCGGAGATCGCCTTGAAGATGAGGCCCGCGCGTGCGTGCACTTCCCCCCAGAGCGCAGATCGCTTTGACGATACGCTGTGAGCAGCAGCAGCCGACGGAGCAAAACAAACTCCCCCCTCCCCCCTTCCTCTCCCTCTCTGTCGCCTCATCTCCGTACCTCGCGCACGAAAGACCGCGCGCTTCCGGCCTGCCTTCCTCCCTCGCGTGCGTGCGCTACATTGAGCCGCGATTGCCGGCTCTCCCTCGTACGCTTTCACTTGCGCACACAGCGTACGGCGCGCGGCGACGATTTTATCGCCGTTGGACTTTATACTGAGCCTCACAGCGACGGCGACGACGGCGGCGACGCCGATGGCAGAAATGCGCTTGGAGTGTCCGTATAATTGCTATCGTGCGAGACGAGCCCACTTTCCTGAAGTCACAACTGCTCCACGGTTCTGGTTTACTAAAGGTGTCTCTAGTGTGTGCGTCATTGCACATGTCACATCGCAGCCATCTCGCTGTTTTCGAACACGCGCTGCGAACACGCGCTGCTCTACTCTGCCTTAATTAAAGGGAAGCTAAAGAGAAACAGGAAGCTCAGCTGGAATAAAAGAGGAATGCACGCAGTTTTTGTTGGGCGCAAAAATATGAGTTAATAGCGGAGAAGTTCGTAAACAAAGACCACATATCTCTTCCTCAATTTCTCTCACCCCAGATTCGGCGCTGAAGCAGTGTCGGCACGGATTTCATTGCTGTCAGCGAATCAGAGGGCGTCATGATACGTAAACCGCCGAGGCGCTCGCTCCATCATAGGTTGCATGGCCGCTGCGTTTGCGTTCGCTGCGACTTTTGCTAAGGTGTTCTGTGGCCGCGATGGATACCGTTGCTGACCCTAAAACTTGCAACGAAGAGCTCGCCAGGGAAGCAGGACTGCATTTGAGCGACTTCAGTGAAACGGAGCATGAAATGATCCTCCGTGCTCGCGCGGTAGTTTCCGCGTACGATAGCAGTGAGCCGCTGGCCGCGCCGGCGGAAAGCGAAGCGTCGTTTTCGTCGACGCCAGGCTACATTGTTCCCGATAGAACAACCGTAGAAAGTTCCGATAGAACAAGCGTACTCGGTATGGTTTTTTCCTGTTTTTATTAATGACATTCAGCACTTACCGAGCCGCCAGTTTGCTGCTGCAGGGGCATCACTAGGGGATTTGATGAAGGCGACATTGATGGGACAGCTGCTCGAGAAAGGACTGGCCTCTGGGGCACGCCAAGATACTTTCCGAAAGTAGGATTATATACAAAATATGAGAGCGAGAAATGCTGAAAGCACACCATCGGTTTCTCGGGCTCTTTTGCCGTTTTATCATCGCCAGAGCACTGAGCCATTGCGAACACCGGGGCTCATCACGCGGCACCACATGAAAGAACACAGTCGGATCAACACTGCCACTGCCCCTGAACAAGCGCCTTGCGCCGTTGATACAGCCCTCAACACTACACACAAGAGGCATTTTCTGGCTGTTTCCTGCGAATTCAACGTTTTTCGAGCCACGTAACACGCAACCAAACACTGCAACACTGTAGATTGGAACAGGCGCGCGCGATGATGCATGGAGCAAAAACGAAACTACGAAACTATCACGGCCGCATGTAGCGCCATGCCATTTTTTCTTATTACTTATTTAATTTTGCGCGAAACTTGTTCGTCCTCGCTTAAAATGACTTAAAAAGTTGACAAATGCTGTTTATGTACGTTTAAGGTGTATTTCATTTTGCGTTTTATTAACAGCGATAAATCGCCCTCGACCAATCGCGGCCGGGATGCGTTTGTGATCTCCGACGTCACGAACGTGTAGTGCGGGAAATTCGAAGGGGCGTCAGCACCTATCCTTCAGTATTTTAGCTATTTTCTCGCTTATTAAACCTCTGTTCCCAGTAAGAACTATATGTCTGTGATAGTGATATTATAATCTACCAATAAAGCCGAACTTCCGGTTTCTCTTTAGTGTCCCTTTAAGATACATTTAAGGCGCTCGAATATTGCATATAGAATATGCATCTGTTGTCGGGTTTCACTGCAAACACTGAAATAATATCCCTCAATAATGTTCAACAAAAATCCATTCGTTTCATTTGCCAAAATTATATCCGCAGTTTCTCACCAACACAGGCTCAACAATCTCCGAACATCGAGCCATTACTTTCACGTTATCGCATCGAAGCCCTAAAACTGTTATACACTATTAATAACTCGACCTCTGGTCTTTCTGATTGTAACTACATCACATTTACAAACGCAAGTTGTACCCGTAGCTCCCACGCCTTGAACATAACACCTATCTTTGCTCGTACTAACGCATTCAGATACAGTTTTTTTTTCCACGTACAATAGAGCTATGGAATTCTCTACCCGGCAACATTCGTTCACTATCACTAAAAAAATTTATAGCCACCACCGGTAAGCACCTCGCTAACATGTAAAGCGCTTGCTTTTTTTTTCTTTTTTTGTGTGTATGTGTATGTTTTTAATGTGTAATGTATAGTAATGTATAATGTTCCCACTCCTGCTATAGCCCTATATTGGGATGCAGTATATGTAAATAAAATAAAAAACCCACGACCTTTGGTGGGAGAAAACAAGTAATAGGAAGTAACAACGCATATGAATGAGAATGTCAAGTAATTTAAAGAATGCCTCGAGAGCGAGCAGGCGTTCGCCTTCTGCTCTTTAGCGTATGCTAAAGTGACTGAACTTTTTATAAACAGAGTTTAGATTCATGAATTCTTATGTCACACAGAATATGCGTAGCCCGTACTTCTCGTCTTCTTGACTGCATCATAGCCAGTTTTAACTGTGTTACACGTATTTATTACTGCCCTGGTCCGTGAGCGAACTGCGGCATATAAGACTTGTAGCGGTGAGAACAGCTCGAATTGACATTGCACTACATAAATTACAACACCATGTTTCGTACCAGTAGAAAAGCAAGAAGGCACCGTCATACGACTTAGTCATGCCCTCATCGTCACGCCATCGCCATCACGCAGTCCTCGTCATACCAATGTGTTATGTGTGAAGTGCGCGAGACAACGTGAACATGGGGTGTCGCAAGGCATGGAGAAATGGGAGATGACAACGACGACGTGCTGGGTGACTTTAGCACGAGCGCGCCAAGCGTCGCTACAAAAACAAAAATATGTGCCAATGGTTGAGGCCTAGGGGATAGGAACGGAGAAGGAGAGAGGAAAAGAGATGTCGGCGGTTGGATCAAGTGAAGGCGGCTAGGGTGCAGAAGCGCGGGCTTGACGGGTGCTTGGACCCGCGCTCACGAGGCCTCTAATTGGTCGGCTCTGCACTGGCCGACGACCTGGCATCGTCCCGCAGCAGGCTGCGGTTTGCACGGAACTGGGCGATCACCAGAAACTGGACAACGAGGCGCGGAAGAGTGGGACGCAGGGCGACTAAATCTGGATTCCTAGGCATTCCACTCCATCACAACGGGCCTGCTGGAGAAGCTGGGGATGTCATGCGCATGACCACGTCTCGACGGCAAGGCGCATCGCACCGTCAGCCGTACCGTGAGCACATCGTAACTTCAGCCGTTCGATACCTGTTCGATTTGCTCCGACCCCATGCTTCATTTTCCTGTGCCATCCCGAAACAGAATCCTGGACAGTCATCCCTGCTTATAATCGGTGAATGCTTTATTAGCACGCGACCTCTGCTTGTTTTATAACCATTAAGGTAACTTAATGAACATTATCGTTGCTTATGAACTTATCAGTGTGTCTCGTGATATAACTATCATGGCAATGTCTTTGCTGAGGTAATTCCTAGTTTGTGTTTATGAGGGAGTGTTATTTTCTACTGATGAAGTTATCCTTGCCTGTGGTTTGCAGCCAGCCTTGTCTTTTATTGGGAGCACCGAGGCGCAACACCTCGGATGCAGTTTCTGTCAATTTCTGAAGAACATTATCACACACTGTCATAATGCCGTGGTCGCCATGACATCATTATCATACATTTATTGTCCTTCCATGTCCTCGACATCATTCCTTATTCGTCATTCTGTAGTCGTCACTGTGTAGTCGTCATATAATCGCCGTAATGCAGTCATGGCCATGGTTAGCGTTGACAGGCGAGTGCCATAGCAACGTGGGCTGATACCCTGAGAACAGTGTATGTGCGGTATACCCAAAGCAACGCAAGTCTAGACATGACCGCTACAGAATCTAAATAAACATATATTCAGCAATGCGATGTGTAGTTACATAGCTTGAATGCTAATCACATTACCGTCGAAAGTGATAGTGAGATGGGCTCTGCTGGAATTTAATAGACGCAAGTGAGGACATTGATGCTCGTGAAAGACGAACAAAGGTGGTCGATTCCGAACCCCATGTCAATATTTTCTCTTACGCAGCAGCAGGTAGCGCGGAATCTTGCGCTGGTTATACCTCATCTACAAAGGCAAAGGTGATAAAGATAAGACGAGCTCATACAGGTCAGTGCTAACGTCGTAGAGATATTGAATAGGAATGCAAGCCATAAAATTAGAAATGTCGTTGAGGGTGGAAAATAATGATGTACTGGGGCACGGCCGCTGGATAATCTTTTTTTTTTTTCAGTGGCCGTGACTGGGGGAACTACAGAGTGAGTTCAGAGCAGGCAGACGCTCAGAGGATGCCTGCTCTGAACTAGTTTACACTAGTTAGTACAAACTAAGTTTGTACTAACTTAGTGCACAGAGATTTCAGTAGCTAGGAATAGACTTTCAGGATAGCATTTCTAGATATTAACGGAGCCTGTGACAACGTAGGCTGGAAATTATTATGGTATATTCTCAAGCACGAAGGCATACAGGCCGGATGTTTCAGCTAAATTTGGCCAAGCATTTAAAAAAAAACATACGCGCTACGCATGTAGAATTTTCACAGTATTTTTCTGAGCCGTGTGGAGCACGTCATGATATTTTTTTTTTCAATCCACCAAGCTCGGGAATTAACAAAGATTACTTAATTAACTTTTTAAATACTAACCCTAGCGAAAAATCTTGAATACAAAAGTTGTATCGCTTGTTCAGAAACATAGAATTATTAAACCTGTGCTAAGATAACTGCCCTATGCAATGTTTTTCCAGCCTTGCTTTAAAGTGCGCGAAATAAAAAAAAATACCACGTGACTTCCGGCCAAGGCGCCGCGCTTTCAATACCCTCAAATGTAAGTTCAACGAATTAGCAACGGCTGATCCGCGCACTGGGGTCGGTTGAACAGGCTGTCAGTGACTGCGATCATGGTTTTTATCTCCGTCCTTCATCACACAGTCACCCTCTCCCCCTCCATCGTATTTCTTCATTGGTGCGAAAAGAAAAAGAAAAAATGTCTGCGCTGCGTCAAATGCTGCCTTCGGGTCCCGTATCGCATTCGCACGAGGCCATGTGGCGGCCACTTTTTCGTTGAAGAATTTTTTTTTTTCTTAGAACGGTACGCCCCTTTAGTCACTTAACGTCCGTCGCAGTCACCGACAGCCTGTTCAATCGACCTCTGTGCACGGAGCAGCTTTGCTAATTCGGTGAACTTACATTTGATGGCACTAATAAAAGCGCGGCGCCTTAGCCGGCAATCACGTGGTATTTTTTTTTTTCAATTTCGCGCACTTTAAAGAAAGGCTAGAAAAACATTAAACAGCGCAGTTACCTTAGCACAGATAAAATAATTCGATGCTTCTGAACAAGCGCTACAACTTTTGTATCGAAGATTTTTCGCTAGAGCTAGCATTTAAAAAGTTAATTAAGCAATCTGTTAATTACCGAGCTTGACGGACTGGAAAAAAGTATCATGACGTGATCCATACGGCTCAGAACAATACTGCGAAAATTCTACATACGTAACGCCTATGTTTGCTTTTTTTTATTACTTGGCCCAAGTTAGCTGAACCACCCTGTATATCGTATGATGATTTCTTGGAGCTGCTGATTGAGGCATACGCTATAGAGACAACCGAGAACCAACTGTATGGGAAAGCCGAACATGTAATTCACTACAGGGCTGAAGCAAGGATGTCATCTGTGTTCGTTGTTGTGCACGCTGTATGTGAAGAGCATAGGAAAGCTACTGGAAAACAATGAATTAGGGTTTAATATATCCTACATGCGTAATGAGCAAATGGGCCAACAGAAGGTCCCCGGACTGATGCAGCGGACGACATAGTGGTATTAGCGGACGATGCAAGAGATTTACAGAGACTTGCGAATAGGTGTGGCAAAGCAGCGACAAATCTAGGCCTTAAGTTTGGCACAGAAAAATTGGGAATTATGATCTTTAATGAAGAGTGCACTAATTACATGGTGTCCATTCAATAGCGAATCATAACCAGGGTGAAGCAATATAAATATATCACCGTATACATAAACGAAGGAAAGACTTACTGAAGCGCCCACCAATGATGGTCTGAAGATAAAGGGGGGAGGGGGGGGGCGGAATGCAGCAATATTGAAACATAGAGCTCATTAGGGACACAATAAATATGAGGCAGTGCGTGGAATCTGGAAAGGAGTAAATGGTGCCAGCGCTAAAATTCAGCAAATTCCATTCTGTGCTTAAAATCGGCTGTCTTAGTGGTGTTCCACGTTCACCAAAGAACTTTAGGCAGGATGGCTTTGGAAGGCCACGGTAAAACCACAAATGAGGCACTGCAGGGACACATAGTTTGGACCTCTTTTGAAGTCGGAGAAGCGCAGACAAAAATTTGTTTTGAAGAAAGACTCAGAAACAGAAGTACCTGAAAAGCGTGGACACAGAAGGAAAAATAGAGGTCAAGAAAGTTTACAACCAAGTACATGGTAAAAGTATACAATCATTGCATTCTACCGGTGCTAACATATGGGGCAGAAACTTGGAGGTTAACAAAGAAGGTCGAGAACAAGTCAAGGACCGAACAAAGAGCGATGGAATGAAAAATCTTAGGACTAACGTTAAGAGACAGGAAGAGAGCGGTGTGGATCAGAGAACAAACGGGGATAGCCGATATTCTAGTTGACATTAAGCGGAATAAATGGAGCTGGGCAGGCCATGTAATGCGTAGGATGGATAACCGGTGGACCATTAGGGTTACAGAATGGATACCAAGAGAAAGGAAGCGCAGTCGAGGTCGGCAGAAAACCAGATGGGATGATGAAGTTAGGAAATTTGCAGGCGCAAGTTGGAATACGCTAGCGCAAGACAGGGGTAATTGGAGATCGCAGGGAGAGGCCTTCGTCCTGCAGTGGAGATAAAATATAAGTTGATGATGATGACATGGTAATTCAAAGAGTAAATAGACAGCCAGGAGTCATCACAAAGAAAGTGAGAGAAACAAAGACAGTGGATTGGATTCAAAGAATGAAAACAAAAAGACCACGGATATTTATAAGCACAGGAAGAAATACATTAGAAGGGAAAATGTGTACCATAGCACAAAGGGCGGTGTCTTGCTATGTGAGGCTGGAGCTGCTTGCCTAAGGACAAAGGAATAGCGGAGAAAATATTCGCAACAAGAAGAGGAATGTGCATGCTGCAGCGAAAATCGGGAGAACACTCAACACACCCTAATGCAGTTCAAAGGGATTCACCTAGTTAGAACCGTAGGTAACCTAGACCTTCCAGAAGCACTTGGTTTTAAAGTGGATGGAAGCAGCAGACGGTCAGTAGTCGAGATAAGCAAGACACGCTTTGAATACTGGTGTAAAAAAAGCAGGGAAGAGATTGATACGACGGATCCATTGCAGGCTTATGTAGCGGTACAAAGAAAACCACGTATAGCGTACCTAATTAACTCAAGAAAGTTAGGTGACTATTTGTCACCGCTCCGTTTGAAAGCGGATGCCAATAAATCATCGTCGTCATCATCACCATCATCATCATTGTTATGGCTGACAGAAATGTCAAAATTGCGCCCATTTTGATCCGGGAACGACAAGTAGACAAGCGTTGCCCTTCGTTTGGATGGGCCAAACATGCACTGTAGTATGCCATCTGGCAAAAGCAGATCTCACGTGTCGTTTACCATGGCAGTTACCATGCGCGCACTGAGAATTTGACTACATTCATTAAAGCCCGCAATGTTACATTTACAATACGCCCTGCTGCACTCCTTTGTTTCAATATTTCCCTCCTCAAGAGCACCTTTCTTTGTGTTCACCATGTAGCCTGAAGAGCGTGTTTTAAAGGTTGTCTAGTTGTACCAGCAACCTTCTCCATTTCCTTTTACGGCAAGTTTGCAGGTCGTCTTACCTGGTATCGCTGAAATCGCATAGTAAGAGCAGAAAGAACGGTGTTCATCACCAACAGAATGCATCCTATATGCCGATGACACCACTCTTTCATCTTCAGGTAACTGTTTAAATAATGTTATAACCGCCCTTAACGCTGATCTTATAGATATCTCGACTTGCCCCGCTAAAAACAAACTTCTAATTCTTCCAAAACTAAGTTTGTAATCCTCAGTGTTAGGCCCACAAATTACTCGCAGGTTATGCCAATTTTTATTGATTTGCATACTATTTATCCCTCAAACCAATGTTCACTCCTTGGTGTCGAGCTTGACTCGCGCTTGAAAATTAACTTGCACATCCAGGAACTACCAAGAAAATTTTCATACGGTATTAGGATTCTACTCAAAGCTAGTTGTTATTTTGACTTACATACTCTGGTTACTCTATACTACGCATTCATTCATAGCCATCTAAACTATTGCATAACTTCCTGGGCTTTAAGCTAGGTGGGGTGAAGCAGTAGCGCACCCAGGATCTCTGCCAGGGGGGGGGGGGGGGGTGACAGCTTGCCGATACCATCCTAAACGGACACTAATTTCAATTTCTGCACGGGAAATTGTCAAAAAATGCGCTTTTTGCGAGTGTACAGACGATTGCGCATCTTACATCTGACTTGTAGTACTCAAATGCGCAAGGAAAAACCAGGTGTTAAACAAAACGGCGGGTTAAGTCGGCCTCAGGGGGGGGCGGGGGGAGGGGGGGGGGGGGGGCCGCCCAGATGGAACGGCGAAATGTGCAGGGAGGAGGAAATAAGAGAAAGGCAGAAGGCAGGGAGGTTAACCAGGATAACGTCCGGTTGGCTACCCTACACCGGGGGAATGGGAAGAGGGAACACAAAGATGACAGGGAGAGAGAGGAGGGAAGGAAAGAAGGGAAATTAGCGGTTAGTTCGCTGACGCGTGTGTTAGTGCACTAATAGTCACAGACGTTGACACAAGCCCGTCGTCCTCAAGAAGCACAAAAGTGCCTTCACCGCTTTATGGGCCGACGAGCGATGGGGGCGGTGTTCCAGCAACACCTGCACGGAAAGCGTCCGATTGTCCAGTTTTTTTAGCGCGTTAGCGAGTTCTTGTCTCTCTTGGGAATATCGTGGACAGTGGCACAGCAGGTGGTCAATAGTTTCGTCGGTGCCGCAGACCTCGCATGCTGCACTGTCGGTCACTCCAATTAATGTAGAGTATGCCTTTCTGAAGGCAACACCTAACCAAAGGCGACAGAGAAGCGAAGCTTCACGTCGTCACCACTGTGCATGTCGTCGAGGCAGAGAAGGGGCTTTCTTGGTGACACACAAACCGGTGGATACTCCGGTGTCATCCGCGGGGTGCTCCGAGGGAGGCGTCTCGAGGTAGGCCGCTTTGAGGTGCTCTAACGAGACGACCTCTTCAAGACCATTCAATAGAATGGGGGCAAACTTCGGCGTCTTGTAGAGGACACGGCATGGCCCATCGTAGGAGGGGGTAAGAGGTACCTTTACAGCGTCTCGTCTGAGAAAAACGTGTGTCGAAGACGCAAGGGCTAGATGCACAAAGATGTGGTCCGATGATCGAGGTGGGACGGGCACAGTTGCTGAATGTAGACCTGTAGGCGTTGGAGGTACTGTAGCGGCTGGGGCTAGGGTGCCGAAGGAAAGAACAAGTATACAGGACGCTGCAGGGGTGCACCGTAGACGAGTTTGGCAGCTGAGCAGCCAAGGTCGCGACGAAGGACGGCCCGTAGGCCAAGAAGCACCATCGGAAGGCAGTCGAGCCAGTGTTCTCGACCCAGGCGCGCAGTGAGGGCCGCATTGAGCTGGCAATAGAGCCGCTCAACCATGCCGTTGGCACAGGGATGGTATGCCGTGGTACGGCAATGCTTAGTGCCAATCAGGCGCTTGAGGGAAGTGAAGAAAGTACATTACAATTGCCGGTCGCGATCAGTTGTGACAATCTTGGGGCATCCGAAACGGGAAACCCATGTTGAAACGAAGGCTTTGGTGACCGTTTCCTCAGTGATGCATGGAGTGGGCCAACGGGTAAAGCGGTCAATCATGGTCAGAATGTACTGGCACTCGTTAAAGGGAGGAAGCGGTCCAACCAAATCAAGATGGACGTGGTGAAAGCGACAACCAGGTGGCAAGAAAAATATGTGGATCCCACGCACTATCAGAATCGATGTAAGCGAAGCTTTATTGTTGTTTGCTTTGTTTGACGATTATTTTGTTATGCATGTCGCTTCTGGTAGTAGAGCTCACCATGCTCGTCTTTTCCATGGCCATCGCGCGTTGTTCCGCTTGTCGCTTCCAGTCGTGGTGCTCACGACGCTCGTCGTCTTTCATGGTCGCCACGCGTCATTGTCTTGCTTGACGTTTTCGAGCTAGCATACATTCACAGTCTGCACCAAGTTTCGCTGGGTAGCGAAGGCGCTCCTGTTCCGCGCGTCGCTTCTTTCGGGCCTGTGTGTCCTCGATGTCGAGTGCACGCTTTGGAACCATTTTGCTGGCGTGTGTTTACGTGCTCTTTTAGCATATGTGGTCAGCATGCTGTTGAGACGCCAGCTCCAAGAGCTCTGTTCAGGCTACGCACTATTGTAATGTTTACACTATCACAGCCCAGCATGCGACCTCCACAGCCCAGCCCCACATTTTTGTTGCATTGGAAAGCAAGCACAGCACCTGTCATACGCGCAAACTGAAACGCTGCCACGGCGAGACCGGCTGGGATGCGCGGAAGTGAGCGCCAGCTGTTGGTGTTGCAAGGAACAGAGCGCGCACAAGCAAGACCATCACAGTAGCAGCACCCCAAAAGTCAGGAGAAAAGGTCATTTAAAACTGCGTTGGCATCTTCATGTGACGGGTCACTTTAGCGGTTTGGCAAGCGAGGCACCAGCGGCCCCAGTGACGAACATCGGTGTTAATGCTTGGCCAGATGTACCGATATGTAACGAGGTGCTACGTGGCTCGGATGCTGGCATGGTAGATGTCGTGAAGGGCTTGGAAAACTGCACGACCAAAGGCAGCCGGGATGAAGTGGTGACGTGCTGCCGCTGACATATCGCACCAGAGTGAGCCAGGCGCAAACGGGTGAAGAACGAGTTGCAGATGAAGGGAGCGGGGGTAGTCACGCAGTGCTTGCAACTAAGGGTCTTCTATCTGCGTCCGAGCTAAATGTTCCCAGTCAACAGCAGATGTAGAAGTTCCAAGGGGAGCTGATGCGTGAAAGTGCGTCAGCTATGTCGTCGGTGCCTTTGATGTACCAGATGTCCGTTGTGAACTCCGATATATAACTATGCCTTTGATGAAGTTCGAGTTTGACTTACTTGGATTAGTTAGTACGGAAGACGTACACCAGGGGCTTGTGCTTTGAACATAAAATGACTGGCCTTCTAAGAAGTGCCAGAATTGCTGGACTGGATGGTGGAGTAGATGGCGAGCAGCTAACGGCCAAAAATGCTGTAGCGTATCTCGGCAGGTTGGAGCTTCTGAGAGAAGAATCTCAGTGGGTGCCACTCGGACTTAATTTGCTGTTGGAAAACAGAGCCGATGGCCACGCAGGAAGCATCCACCATGATACGAGTGGGCACGTTAGCCCTAGGGAGGATGAGAAGTACTGAATCAGAGACGGCTTGTTTAGCAGCGCTGAAAGCAGCTAGGGAATCGCGGATGAGGAGCTCAATTGTGCGAAGAAGGTCAGTCAGTAGGTGCCATTGGCAGTGCTGAGCGCCGTGCGGAATAAAGCGGCGTGAGAAATTCACTACGCCCATGAACTCCCGTAGCTGGCGTGGGTAATCGGTGCTGGGAAGTCTTTCACAGCCAGGAGGTGAGGTGGTAACGGACGAATTCCCAGTGCTGAGGTGTGATGGCGCAGGAACTCGAGCTCGGAGGACCGGAAAACCCATTTCTGGGGCTTGACAACCAGGCCAAATAGGCGTTGAAAGAGTTCCCGGAGGTGACGCTCACACTCGTGTAGAGTGGAACTCGCGACGAGAATGTCGCCGATGTAGGCAAAACTTTCAAGTTGGTCAACCCCCCAATTTCAGTCTGCCCAACCCCAAATTTCAAGTTGGCCCACACCCAAACGTAAGTTTGTACATGTCAAATTTCAAGTTGCCCTGTCCCCAATTTAAGTTGGTCCACCTCCAAATTTCAAGCTGGCCCACCCCCAAATTTCAGTTGTTCCACCCCCAAATTTAAGTTGATCCATCTCCAAATTTTAGTTGGCCCACCTCCAAGTTTCAAGTTGGCCAGCCTCCAAATTTCAGTTGGCACACCCTTACTATTAGCTTCCCCATGCATTTTGTATGGAGTCCTAAGCATATCTATGGATCATCATCATCATCATAATCAGCCTATATTTATGTCCACTGCAGGACGAAGGCCTCTCCCTGCGATCTCCAATTACCCCTGTCTTACGCTAGCTAATTCCAACAACCAGGCCAAATAGGCGTTGAAAAAGTTCTCGGAGGTGACGCTCACCTCTGGGAACTTCCAAGTTATCCTTTCAAGTAAACCTTCGCCGGGCTCACTTGCACTAAGACTCATCAAAGTTCTACCAGATAGGTTCACTCGGACTAGCGGGTTGGTCCGAGTTGGCCCGGCAATAATCTATGTTACCCGCCCGGCGCGGCCTGGCACCCCTTTACCTTAGGCCCGAGCCCGGCCCGAGACCGAAAAAGGTCACCGAGCGGCATTAAAAAAATTAAATAAAGAAGAGAATGAAAGGAACTTATTTTTTAAGGCATAAATACGTGTCATATGCAATTATAAACACCATTTGAGCGGTCTGAATGCAAATACCAGCGCGCGAAGTAGTATGAATGACCCTGCCGAGCAGTATCGCCAGCAGTTTCCAACGGCGCGACCTAGATGCGGCCCAATCCACTTCTATCGCAGCGCCGCCACAGTAGTTTTCCACGTTAGGCGCCTCACTGCAAAGTAGAGCACTGCACGGGCCCGGGCCGTCCGAAGTGTTTGTCGGCGGGCTCGGGCTTGAGGCCGCAGGCCCGGGCCGGACTCGGGCTTGAAGCCGCGGGCCCGGGCCAGACACGGGCCCGCTCATTGAAGGGCCTAAGTAGGCCTTCGAGCACACGCGACCGTTATGCATTGCATGGTTCAATGCATTCTGTGCCAAGCTGAAGTGACACGTGCAAGATGACTGTCATCATCATCATCAGCCTATATTTATGTCCACTGCAGGACGAAGGCCTCTCCCTGCGATCTCCAATTAACCCTCTCTTGCGCTAGCTGATTCTAATTTGCGCCTGCGAATTTCCTAACTTCATCACCCCACCTAGTTTTCTGCCGTCCTGGACTGCGCTTCCCTTCTCTTGGTATCCATTCTGTAGCTCTAATGGTCCATCGGTTATCCATCCTACGCAGTACATGGCCTGCCCAGCTGCATTTTTTCCGCTTAATGTCAACTAGAATATCGGTTATCCCCGTTTGTTCTCAGATCCACACCACTCTCTTGACTGTATATCTTATCAGATGACTATATCTTATAAAATAAAATAGCAAAACAGATGAAGTTGTCATTTTTAACAGCGGAGCTGTTTCAGCCGGGCCTAATGTGTCCACTCAATCCAAAAATGTTGGCCGATCCTGGCAGCAGTGCAGAAAGGGTCCAAGCGCAATGGCACATACACTTGTGAACTAGCGAAGCTGAGCCTGGATAAGTCTAGCTAAGAATGGTGGAGACTAATTGTTTATCGATAGGCAATTGATAGCCAATCAATAGCTAGTCGATAATCGATCAATAATCAATAAATTTCCGAAAATGCTGGGGATGGCTTGGTAGTGCTTAGCCTAGCCAAAAAGCCAGGACTAGCTAGGTGCCCATCATCTCCGCTGTCTCTTTAGCATTGCGCCGCCAGTGCAAGCTACGCTAATTTTTCTTTTCTTTTCCGCAAGAACTAACATTGTTTCCGCGTAAGGAAAAATAAATTGTGCAAAGAAGCACTCCTCAAACCATTTCCATGTTACCGCTTTTGCGATCGCACTATTGCCAGTGTCGATACTATGGCATTATTTTAGCGCTAAGGCCAGTTACTTTTGTGCTTCAATGCATAAAACAGCTTTTTCCTAAAAAAGGTAACTGGAACGTCCATGCATTTCGTCGGACACTTTGAAAATTAATATCTCGAAACTGGTTCAGTCCTGAGAATTCGTTCCAAGTGTATCGCCTTGCGAACTCGGCGGCTAAAATTCGTAAATTGAAAGATGTGCCGTAAAATAATTATTTAAAAAATTAATTTCCGTAATTATGTTAAATATTAAATTAGGCGTGTTTACCATCCATCAGGCCATCCATGTCAGAATTAGCTTGGAACTACATAAACCAATTAGCCTCCTCAGAGCGTCGTCGCATTAATGCGAACACAAGAAATCCTGAGATACGGTCAATTCCATACTTCAGAACTCTCTATAAGCATCAGTCGTTAATACATTACCTACCATTCACTTTGAACAGATACAAAAATGGCGGTAATTTCAGTAAGAAAGAACTTAACTGACAGTTTGGTCGCTTGTAATGTATCTGATGTGATTATTATTCAGCCTTTGTGTATGGTTCTGAGTATATAATGTAAATCCTGTTTCGTTTTCTGAGCAAATGTTGATCTTGTAAAATTCAGTCTCATGCTAATTAGCGTAATAATGTTAATTCTTCAATTAGCCAGGCGTTTTGATTTCTCGTGGAAGTAATGGCCGCCTCATCGAGTAGTTTAGATCAAGAATTATAACTGTGCTTTCTGCCACAGGCAATCTTTAAGAATTTGGTTCAGCTAAAATGAAACACCCTGTATATTTGCATGCTAAATGACACCACAGAACCATATCGTCCAAATCAAGGTAAGTGCATGCGCACCACCAGAAAAATAGTAGCACAGGCAATGGGCCGGATTACTAAGGTTCCCTTGGGAGAAACAAAGATTTCGGCCCTTTATTGCTTATATACTGCAGCTGATTAAATCTCGAGAAGGTGAGGCTGACAGATACGGTACAATCTGTAAGTAAAAAAAAAGAATTTTTTTCTTACAGGCCGGGCCTGGTCACGCAAACGGAGGCCCTAGCTAAGCTTAGTAATGAACGCCCGGGCACGGGCTGGGCCCGGGCTCAGTAAGACGGGCCTGGGTCGGGCCCGGGCTTGGAACCACGGGCCCGGGCCGGGCCCGGGCTGGTCTCGGTCATGTACGCCCGGGCCCGGGCCCGGGGCGGGCTCGGGCCTCGTAAAGCAGGCCCGGGCCGGGCTCGGGCCGAAAAATCAGGCCCGTGCAGTGCTGTACTGCAAAGCATGCGTCGCCCCAGCCGCTCGTCCCCCTCAACCGTATTCTAGTACACTATATCCGAAGCGCAGCCACGACCGGTCGTGAGCGCAGCGCATGCATTCAGTAAATGGAGAAAGAAAGCTTCTCGTTGCTCCATGGTGCAGCGTAATGCGCGGCTGCTATGGGCGACCGGTTGAGAACATGCGTGCAATCATAGATGGACGCAGTGCCATATTTCAGCCGCGTGACGTATTACCTTACCAGTGATCGTTTTACAAATTCACCTTTGAAGAATCAGCAGTCGCTAACGCGCTTACACCGCGCTGAAAGCAATAATTACATTGATTTAGGTAAGGAATGCAATGGCATCCTTTGGTTTGCGGCGACTTCGGTCTTTCTGGACTTTTACGTTCTGTTCAAACATCACAAAACACGACGGAAGAAGAAAAGGGAAGTACACAGAAGTAGCACTGCTAGCTTCCAGCTGTACCGGGGCAACAGATTTTTCAGAGTCGACACGCGCGAGGATAACTCACTGCACGTTGCATGCACGTACACCACCAGAAAGTCCGAGCCCAGCCCGGGCCCGTATCAAAATACCCGAGCCCGGCCCGGGCCCGAGTCAAAAAGCACATGTCGTGCCCGAGCCCGGCCCGAGCCCGTGAAAAACGTGCCCTACCCGGCGCGGCCCGGCCCATCGGCCAGGCCGGGCCCGGGCTTTCGGGTAAGCCCGAGCCCGTGCAGTGCTCTAGTTTCCATCGCCTACGGCTTCTTGATTGGTTACGTAGGCATTGCGGAAGTGTGGGACTTCCTGAATAGGCCTGTAACACCATCACCGCCCGTCAATTGCCATCACGAGCATTGTCATTGCCGCCAGGTTCGGGGAGCAGGGCGTATGAGCCGAGAGACAGCAACAGCGCTCTTTTTCCTCGCCAATCTTGACTACATAGCATCCGCTCCACTTGCCCTCAGCTTTCCTCGAATAAATGTGGAAATAACTACACGTTGGGCCCACACGCCTATGTGAAAAGCAATATCAGACTTGTACATAATTAGTAACTGCAATTGTTAGTAGTTTATGTGATTAATCCGGCACAGTAGCGAGATGTCTGGGATAATTGTACGTACGATATTTATTAGAGTAAACAACGTGAGATTCATGGCTTAATTCAGACTTCGTATCGCTCGATGCCCAATATGCTTCCATTTATTTTGGGAAAGAGGTCCGGCGAACTCGTCACGTACACACGTGACCATCATATTCTCACTTTGCCGAAAGGAGCGACACCATTGTAGTTCTGCATTAAAAAAATTCCCTGCAATATTTTTCCGGCAATTACACTAAATACATGCACAAGCGCTCAATGTGCATCCTGAAACTCAAAAACGCTTCTATAAACCTTGCTCTCGTAAAATTGCGCTTTACTGAGCGGTATCAGGAAGGGGAACGGAAGGGTAAGCGCGTTGACCCGAGAGCGAGGGGGGGGGGGGGGGATGTAACTATTTTCATAGCAAAATTGCATTGCTAAAATATGTATCGTTAAAATTGAACGTGACTACCGGAGCGCTGGCCTATAGAAATATTTAATTACCGCACGCCCAACTTTATAAACATCCTATTTTCTTTTCAGTCGCCCTCTTTTCTAACACTGCCGAGTCATCTTGATAGTAAGATCGCAAGCCCTGTTATAAGGCTGCCTATAGCCTCTAACATGCTTGACGGCTCACGTAAGGCAGCGTAAACAACAAAATTAAACGTCATCTCTACTGCCACTTGTTAAGCGGCCTTGGGGAATCACCGAGTGCGTGCTGTGGGAAGTAAAGGTGCTCTAGGTCACTGGTCTCACGGAGACACCATGAACAGCATTGTGTCTGAGTGTTCCCTTTGTGCGGTGCGCGCCTTGCGCACGTACGCAGTCTTTCATCTTTGTCATTTGCAAGAGCGTTCATTGCCGGCGCTCAGGCTGACCGCTGCAGCATCGTGCAATGGTCTTCGCTCTGTGTTTTTCAGCCCTATACGGGGCATTTTATTCATTACCGAAGCCAAAAAACATCTTGGGCCCGTAGTACCAAACAGTTTGAGCTTACAGTAGTCAATTTCGCAGTAGATGACAGCCCACTTAACCGTGAACATCAAACGACAATTATAGCTGCACAGCTTTCAATCATGAAAACAGAAAGAAAGAATCACGAAAAAAATTACTGCCTACAATGTGCCACAACACGAGCAAGAATGCCTGCTTTTATATTTACATAGAGGTGGTGATGGTAGTATCAATGTTTTCCTTTAAAATTCAATTAGACGTAAATAAAGTGAGAATTGCTTACTAAACATGCAGTGAATAGGTTATAATGAAACGGCGCTTGGCATACACATATAAAATATGTGTGATACTGGCATGGAATTACTTTCAGTAAGCATCGTCAAATATTTATTTCTCCCTGGGTTTCAGTGATAGGTCAATAAATTAGCTGAGAGCAGGGGGATGAGGCTCAAAACGCGACCATACGCAATTACTTAATGCGTAAGTTACAGTAGAGATAATAGTAGTAATTCTTATGCAGGCCTAATACAAGACAAAGAAAATGCCCATACATCTCTGTAATCCTAAATTGCAGAAAGAACGGTAACATGTGAAAGAATGAAAAGCTCGAAATAATAAAGTCCATAGCTAGTGGCTCTCTTGTGGCCATAAAGCAGAAGTTCATAGTAAAAAAGTACTTCATTTCATTAGGGCACGCTTAGTGGAAAGCTACTACGTTTAGTTAAATACATTCGATATATTAAATAATCATTTCAACAGTCTTCATTGATACGTGGACTCACTGCGAATTTTATTTAACAAAAACCTCAGTTGAACTCAAGCTGCAAAGAAGTTAAAAGTATTGTTTGCTGCAGTGAAACAGATTCATTGAAGTGAAACAAATACAGAGCTTGGTAATTGCTTTAAGGATTGTCTAAATGTTTATTCAAGTCAGAACTATGTTCAAATGTTGTCCGAGTAAGTGGTGCGAGAATAATGTAATACAACAGGACGTGCAGTTTAGAGCAAACGAAAGCGTGTCACGACAACGGAAAATGCGGCCACATAAATTTTAAGTCTATCACGAATGCTATGAAGTCGAATATCACGAAGAATGAAGTCTCAAACAGTCTATGACAATAACAACAAAAGCACACCAAGATGTATCTTGTGCGTGCCCCAGATCAAGGAGATACTAAAGAGATCAGGGATGCACGTGACCCCTGGTCAAAGTGGCATAACTAGGGAAAAAATATTTGATATACTGATGATTACCAAACAAATTAAACACAAAAATGAAACAGAAATCTTGTAGACTATACGAACGCGGCGTACACCTAGAGCATTTGCCATTCTTTTCGGTACTCTTTACATGAGGGTGAAACGTATTTAAAACCTAAATAAAACCACTCGGAAAAGCAGTCTCTGCGTCACTCAGTAAAACAGATGGCTGGCTCACGCAGTTTTCGTAGCCTTTTGTAATATAATACGCTTCTATAATTTCGCACTCCATCCTGTCTTCTTTTTTTTAGATATTTAGTCGCGTTAAAACTTGATGTGCAGCCACACCGCTTGCAATTCTCAGCTGAAAAGCCACCTGCTTTATTCCGCACATTAAGGTTTGGGCTCTTTAGCCCACTCGTAAAAACATCTGCCCGTTTGTCCTATGTACCGGCGACCACAGCTCAAAGGAATTTCATAGGCAGCATTTGCCAAACAATTTGTAAATATTTTTCTGTGCTGGGTCGTGCACTGCGGCAATTGCTCTTTGTTTGTAATAGCACATGGTTTTGATCATTTGCACGGGGCAGAAAAAAAAACACTGAAACATCATGCTTTGACGCTACCTATTTAATGCTATCGGGAAGTTTATGAAAATACGGAATCACCTGTACCAGCCTTTCTTGCTTCTCGGTTTCCTTCTTGAGTAAGAATAATAATGCCGAAACCACAGGAATTAAAACGCTCGGGTATCCAGCCTTCTTCAACCACGTCACCTGAACACCGAAGCTTTCACTCATCACATGGGCACATGCCTTCGTTAAAGCCGGATGAAGGCAATTCATTACTATTCTCCTCTTGACAAGCTTGAAATGAGTGATGTCAAAGGGCAGTAACCGTTTCTTACATCTTGGACGTTACTGCCAGCATATGTGGTCGTCATCAAATAGCAACCTTTGTAAAGAAACTGTACCTGCTTGCTTTCCGGTGTTTCCTAAGTGAAGCTAAGTCCAGCGCTGTTTGTATCAAAAACCTTAATAATGGTATTGACGAAATCCTGTAGTGAAACGCTGGAAGCATTTCTTAAAATTACGATTTTTTTGTGGTGGTGTTGGCTTAACGTGATATGTGCAGTGCAGGACAGAATACGTATATTTTCCGAACATGTGAAACCATCTTTGTTGATGGTGGTATAATACATCAAGACTAATAAATAGTGACTTGTCACTCGAAGTGGGAGGTTCCCTTATTCCGGGAACCCTCTGGCCCGGACCACCCGCCGGGCCCGGGCAACGAGTTGGCACTGGTCAACCAGGTCCGTCTTGGAGTTGGCAGCCTCCCACGTTTCAGTGAGGTTTGGGTCTGCGTCTGCTGCTGCTGCTGATTGTGCCTGTGTGATGCTTGCTCGGGTGTGATTGCATTGCAGCATGAGGTGGGCCAGGATGTGACACCACTCCACTAAGATGCAACACCACTCCACTGCTCCTTGTTCCCCGCTAAGTTGCTCTGAGCCCGCCACAATTGTTCCTGCTGAAAACATACCTCTACACACTGCCGAATCCAAAAATTTGATGCCATGGCATCAAAACCTTTACGGGGACACATATCTTTCACTAGTTTAAGAATGAGCCCACCCACGCTTTGAGCTACTTGCTTCCGGCATCGGCACGAGTTAAAAACCTAAGTACAACGCCAAATGCACTGTCTTGCTCTGCATAGTATTAGTAGAATGATATTGACGCACTACTGACGATCAAGACAATGAAAGAGTGGCCAGAAAACGACGACGCTCATTGACTTGGCGATCTATCCACCATTTTGTCAACCGTTAAAGTCAATGTAAATTTTCTTTAGATATATTTTATGCTCCATTTCTCCCTACACCATCTTGATAAAGTTACGGGGCTCTCTACTCCACGCACGACGGAGCTCCAAAGCAATGGCCCCTGGAAGCTTCCGCAATGCAAACATGAGCTTATATTGACTCTGTTTCAGCAAAACAAGCCCACTGAATTTAAACTGGAGAATTCTTTACCAACCGTCCTCCTGAACCGCTGCGTTCCTGTCAGCCCACCTGTCGGTTACCTGCCGAGTAAGTTGGGCCGATTAAGGAGACAGTGTAATAGCAAATTTGACCTATCAAGGGGATGGTGTAATCAAAACGGGGTCGATTGAGAAAATGACGTATTTAATTATATATCTAACCGATTCTAGTTCTGCTTTGTTGGTGCCCTGACCTATGCGCCATAATAAAGGAGATCAACCTGGGCCACGAGTACCACTGCTAGCGCAGATTAGGGATGCAAAATTTCGGGAAATTTTGAGCGTAAGGAAGACAAACTGTTTTCTTTCTGTGTTTTTACTTCAGGAAGTTTTTGAAACTGGCAGAAAATGAAGCTCCAGTGAAGACAGCTTATACGTATTATTTCAGCAATAAAAATAATTATTCTTAACTGCATGCAATACTTGAGCAAAAACGCGATGATAATCGAACAAACACCTTGTTATTCTCTATGACAGATAGCTAATGTGGTAACAGAAAAAGTCTCGCAGTGTTCGAGTGGCTCTCGTCGCTGGACATATTCGCATTAGAATAGATCGAGGCTGCTTGCACATTCAAATATGGTTTTATGTAGACGAGTTTTCGAGCACGTTTACTTGTGAACCTGTTGCGAAGCTTATGAACATTTTCAAACAAAAACCAGGTTCAATTACAACTGGCAGGTGACGAAGGTATGTGCAACCGCCTAGAAGCTATATAATTATCAGCGGCTGATCAGTTGCCACCCCATTGGCGCCGCGTCCACCTGCTTTTCGGAGCCCCAGATGACACTCCTAAACTAAAACCCAGAGGGCATCCTGTATTCCGCTACGTTTAAAACCTAAGCTACATTTTCAAAACGAAATTGAAATATAATGTAAACACTTGAAAACTTGTGCTGCCGTTTTTTTTTTTTTTCTTTTTCGTCGTCGTCGTCGCTTTTATAATTTTATGCTGCACAGCAGAGAGTGACAAGTATAACAGCATGTGAATATATTAATGTTTCTTTTTTTCACTTTCTCAGTGGTAAAAAAACGGTGAAAACTGGTTTATGTCCTAATCTTTCCCGCTTTTCGGCCCTTACATCGTTTGTTCTGATCTCAATTAAAGGTGGTGACTCACTGAGGCAGTCCTTGCAACAGCGCCGAAAATTGGTCCTCATAAGGGCTCACTTAATTATTAACGGTTTCTATGTGCTTTATAATGCAAGCCCATACTGTAGACAGTGTAATCATGATTACACTGTCTACGGCCAATCAGGTGTACAGCCAATCAGGTGTAGCATGTTGACTTATCTTTGCCTCTTCGTACAGGACAAAACCACTCACTAAAGAAAAAGAACTTCTTGCCGGATGTCTTCGCGGTCACATTGGTAAGGGGAGAGAATGGGTTGATTGATTAATCACGTGTTTAATCACGTGATTGATTAATCACGTTTATTATTGTCAGTTCTGCAATATTGTAACCTCGTTTAGGGCACTACCAGCAAGGTAAACCTTACGAAATTGCATTTGCTCCAGTAAAGAGCAGTGCGATACATTGCCAATGTCCCTCATTTATTTGCTATGACAAATCTGTTCTCAAAGTTTGAAATCTTGCCTGTATTCTTTTTATACAACTATCGTTTAATTTTGAGCTACAGGTCATATTTGAAGTCTCATAAATATTTTGTGTTTTCTCTCGCTGATTTAAAAGCAAAGGGTAGCATCCCTGATACTAGGCATAAAGAAGAATGGCATGTCCGCACACCTCGGACCAATTACGATTAACAATCATTACCACATACAATACCCATTATACTCAATCAACTCGCACAGGAAGACTTTGATCCTTTATGCAACTCTAATAATGAAATAAGACTATTCTGTCAGTTATGCCAAATACACTAGTAGCTTATAAAATTTTTGTTCACATATTACAGTCATGAGTGCGTGTTAGCACACCTGTACATACGTGTATATAGATCTGTGTGCATTGCTTGTGCATATGGTATTTATCTGCATGTGTGTATATATGTATAAATGCGAAGTTATATGTGTATATAAGTATGTATGTATTTGTGTAATTTTATACTAGATTTTTCTTTTTGTTGAAAGTGCATTTTGTTTCCAATATTACTTTGTTGCAAGTGTTGCATTTTTTGTGATGTTTCTGCAGTGCTCTGTTGCCAAACGTATAAGGGGGCGGGACCCTCGTCAAGCTGTACCCCAGCTTTAAGTCCTGTCTCCTCTTTTTCAATGTGAAAAGAAATAAAAACCATTCATTCATTCATTGTCAGAGGCGGTGAAGCGCTAAATATACATCGCCATCTTTAGTAGTTGTCTGTGCATACACATGCTCACAATGCTCCTCCACCATTCTCAAAATGAGCACATCCTGCACTTCATCACTCCATCCACATAATATACCGTGTCCCAATGACAACTTGTGTATCCGTTTAACCAGACGATATAAACAATCGCATAAGTAGGAAATAGAATACAATTTCACACCTCATCTGCCTCTTTGCACAGCATTTATTGAAACGATTGATGAAAGCTTCGCTTAACATAGATTACAGCAAGTGCGTTGGAACGTAGATTGCTACCCTGACAGAAGTCAGAGGTTAGTTTGTTGCTGATGGTTCAGTTGATCGCTTTGGTTGAAGGCAAAGGGTGTTGGGACATGCTGTATGTATGTATGGTATGGTATGGTATGGTATGGTATGCTGTATGTGCGAGTGAAAGCGCGCGTCCCTCGCGCGCTTTCACTCGCACATACAGCATACGGCCAATGAGAGTTTTTTTTCTACATCCGGACGCGACCATCGAAGACTGAGCCCTTAACAGCTTCGCTATAAAATACTGGACCTTTCCTCGCGAAAAATGTTTGTCGAGGAGTAGACGACATAGTAGTTATCCACATTTCCAACTTCATAATTAGATCGCTATACCTCCCAGAAAGCCTAAGGTTGCTTTTACAGTGAAGCTGTTAGAGTGACTATAGAAGCGCTCAAAAACATTATATGCCAGTTTTCACGGCTCTCTGAAAAAAGATTAATAGCTCATGGTTTATATTTTGAAAAATGTGGCGAAAAAAGCAGCAAGTATTCCGGGAAACTTTGCGCGTTCATTAAAGATATAATGAAAACTGCTAAACCCTCGCTATCGGCCCGTTTAGAGGCGTTATATGAAACGCGTCAAAAGGTACTCCGTTTGCCTGAGAAGACTAAAAACAGCAAGATGTTCATATTTTTAGAAAACGAAAGCCATTCAATAAGTGACACTGAATGAGTGAGTGCTGAAAGTTTGAAGTATGTAGATTGATTATCTGGTTTGAAAATAATTACTCAATACTCGTCTTCACCCAAATTTTATACGCTGACAATGGCATGTATAGTTGCTTTTGTGTCTTTTCGGTTAACTATGCGATGCATGGTGCTTCTATTTCGCTAAAGTACGAAACATGTTGTGAGTGACGAACAATCAATGCTTAATTTGTGTAGGTTATTTACAGTCTTTGCAGAAAGTTGCTTATTTAAACTTTCGAGACTCTCACGCTTGCTTTATTCACGATGTTTCCCAGAATCCTAAAACAGCAAAAGTTACCAACTTCAAGTTCAATTATAATAGGGGTAATTTTAATTGTACTCTGTGGCGAACATTTGTGTTTCTGACGTGCATATAAATGTTACAAATAACTATTGAACCCTCGTTTCTCCTATATTTTCACATGTGATAACAGAGACTGTACTTTGTTTCTCTGGTATCCTCAACGAACTATACAAGTCACCTCGTTTATATTAGAAAGAAAATAAGTGGAAGGTGCAGGGTAACGTGTACAGGAACTTTAAATTAAGTGGGTTAATTACGGCCTTTGTAAAAATGACCTGTGCAAGTACCTCGGAGCCTCATGATTATGTTTACGAGCTGCTCAAAATTTTGCCAACTGCCCTGCTTAACTACAAGTGCCAGCAAAACCAAGTTCAACGAACTTAAAGGGAACGCTATTGCGAATCTGTGTCCCAAGTTAAACATGCGCATCAAAACTGCTCTTTTGTGAAAAATTCCTTTAACAAATGTTTCAAAGTGCCAGGCTACCGTTTTCAGGTACGTTTCCCTATGTCTACAGATAAATCTGTGTTAGAAAAAAATTACATTTTTCAGAAATGCGAAACCTGGTAACTTCAATAAGCCCCGAAATTTCGCATTCGTAGGTCAAGTTACAATTAATTACTGAACCCTCGTTAATCCGGTTTTTCCGCGCGTGATAGGACATTCGCCCGGTGTACTGGGTGAAATAAGCTAGACAGCTACTTTATGTTTGGTGACAGTAATGACCCAGGGTGATGACTACGCAAAGTTGAACGTCAGTTGTTTAAATGGTGCTTTGGCAATAAATTACGTATAAAAGTGCTCTCGAGTGTTATGAAGGGGTTTAATGAGAGACGAAGAATTGATTCTGTTGTTCTGGCAGAAATACAATTGCGACAGAGATCAAATTTGGTGGAAATTGGTGGGAAGTTATGGCAAATCTGTATGGTAAATTACATGGTTGTGGATAAAATACAGATTTTGTAAAATCCCTGCGCAGGGCTTTTACCGAAGTGGACAACAATACATGTACACCACAAAGACCGCAACAATTACTACCTTTGGAGTAAATTGCATATGCAAGCGTTAAGGAGTTTCATAAGCGTAATGTTTTACGAATAACGACGATCTTATGCCACTGCCCAGGGAGAGCTGTGAACTCAACCGATGTCAAATTTTGCGAATATCGTAGCCGGAGAAGGGTAATGAGGAGGAAGGGAACACTAGGGCCAATGTTTAGGCGAAGTAAGTTATTTGTGGTGAATTTAGTGCCTTTGTAAAAATTACTTTAAAAGTGCTAGAAAACGTTATATGCAGGGAAGGTTTCAAAATGACCAGTTAAATGCAGGCACCATTTTGAAGTGTGTAACTTATTTACAGGGAATTGAAAGTCTTATTGCAACTGCACGAAATAAACAGCTTCACTGAAAATTGGGTTTCGATTCTACAATGTCGCACAAGTCTGCTCCACTTTTTCATGCCAACCCCCAACATCGACACTCCCGTGTGAAACGTGTACAGCAACAAGGTTGTGTGTGGTTCATACAAACTTTAGTTTAGACAGTCATTAAGTTCAGACTCCAAGCCGTGCGTGCTTGTCTTCGCAACGTATACAGATGTCCCTTACTCCCCATGAAATTTTCCTTTCAAACTTCGGGTTGTAACCAATGACGCTTCGAGTGAGAAGGAACACTGACTCAAGGGGAAGAGCAGATTTCTTTTTTTTTTTCATTTTGAGGAACACAGGAGCACTGGTAGAAGAAATATTTCTTTGCACATTCATCGTGACAAGAATGTATTAACCTGCAACTTCCTTAAACAGATGGCAAGCGGTAGATTACTGATGTTATGTCTTATTCTAACAGTCTATTTACTAAACGCTTATTGTATACGTAGCCATAATTTGGCTTACGTATATGACTCCGTCACTGAGTGATCGTGCTCGGCCTTGCCTTAGACCACGCAGAACAACAGGAAAACCTACTAAAGTAATTCCTTTTTTACCACAGTCTATATTAATGTAGCCTTTTCTTGTTCCGTGTTTTTTTCTTTTTTTTTACGCTCAACATGCGAAATACCCTTATTTCTAACCTACACTTGCGCAGGTTGTATCAAATGTACGATCAATAATCGCACCGACACGTTCCTCTACCAAGTTTCTCACGCGAAAGAGACGCAACACACGAAATGTACGAACGAAAGAGGGCAAAAAAAAATGTTCTCGACTCTCGCGACATTGTTCTCCACGGAAATCGTCGCGGCTCCACAATAGCTACAGAGCAGAGAAGGAGCCAGCAAACAATTTCTCATGCAGCTGCCACCGCCGGCTCGTTTTACGCAGAGCAGAACTCTAATGCTAAGAGCAGCAAAAAAAAATCAATAGATTTTTCTCTTTTTAATTTCTTTTCGCGCCGGACTTTCTGAGCAGGATTGTTGAAGAAACAATGCCTCGCTGTGCTCAACCCGGCGCCCTGCCCACGACCAACGACATCCGCATCACCGCCAGCCCGAGAGCAGGGGGTACAAAAGGCGCCGCTGCGCTCTTGACAAACCACCTTTCCCGAGCGGCAGCAGAAACATACATCGGCAGGAGGTCGCATCGCCAAAGCAACCATGAAGCTCTTCGTCGCTGTCGCCCTCATCTCCCTGGGTAATTTTGCCGAGTTTACTCCCGTCGCGCCTTCGGTAGCTCCGCCGAAACCTTAAGCCAAATCTTTGTAAAGCGAAGGCACTCGAAGCGGACTCTCGCTTTAGCGTAATGCCCTGAGAAGCTGTAATCGTCTTCCGCCTCCTCTGAACGCTCTGAAGCTTCTGGGAAGCAAACGTTTTGGGGTGCAGTTCAGTAATTCAGTATATCTTACTCTAAACTTTTATAAAGTAATACAGCCTCTATAGAAATCTCGCGTAATGTTTCAATGATAATACTGACGACGTCGAATTATGAACTGCAGCCGAAACGATTAAGCAGGCAATGGTTTTACGCCAACCATAGTCATGTCCGCCGCGCCGGGAAAGCAATTCCTAGGATGGTCAGATGAACATTTTTTCAGCTGCGTGTTTACGAATTGCAATCGTATCGACCGTTTAAAAGCCAATTTGAAGAGCGAGCTTGTTTTTAAATGTTTATTACAGCTAGGAATACGGGCATGCTGCACTTTCAGGATTCTTACCTTGTCGTGATCAGAAAGTCTGCCGATGTGCTGAAGACTTATCTATTTTAGTGTACTCCGTATGACAGACCAGCATGTGAGAAAAGCACGTTACGCACATATCCATCCACGCACAATGTGAGTGCAGGCTCAGCGCCATCTGTTTAGAACTCCTTATCACTTGGGACTCGGACATCGTTGTGGCGTGCATGTTCAAGCCATGTCGCTCATTCCCAAATTGAAAACTATGCACACCAACTACACATATGTCGCCGTAGTTTGCTGAGGCACATTCAGTACCACTTAAATTATCACAATGTGACAATGACTAAGCATTTAAACGTCGCTTTTATATAGCTTCGTGTCTCTTGGAACTCATTCAACGTCAGTAAAATTTTCGACGTGTCGTTGTCCTTTCTTAGAGGAACCTGCACATAAGCAGGACTGGCACCTCATACCCACTGATCATTTTTCGCGTTTGACACAACTGTCGCTGTAACCAGAAGAAAGCAAAAAAAAACGAAGAAATACTTGCAGCATACATATGTGTCACGTAGACATAAGGACAAGTCAGCAGCATTGCATCTTATGAAAGCAAATACTAACGGAGGTGACAGTGCGATCTCAGCTCTTAGTTCCGTATAACTACAACGGATTTGAATATTCTATGGGTGAAGTTTTGTTACTTTAGGTAATGAAACGACCTAACTTCAAAAACTAGCACAGACCGTTTCACTTGTACCAAATGCAGTCGGCATATATCGTTACGTTGAGTGCGTGTGAACAGGTTGGAAACTGAATGAAAGGCAGACTCCGCAATAGATCGCGTGCGCATGGATCTTCCATCGTTTCTAAACAAGAGTAAAATAAGGTTTAGTTTCCTAATTGATATCATTTACAATTATGAAGTGTTACTTGCGTGAAAGCTACTTGCGGACAACGACAGAGATCCGAAAAAAAAATGTTACTTTACGAAGTGTAGATGTCAGCCCAACAGTTGCTGTTCCCTACCTTTCAAGGTAGAGCGTATACTCAGCTTTTCAGCTTCAAAACGTCCACTCGCGTTTCTTTAACCTTATTTGACCCAGTACCGTAGCGAATAAACTGTTTCTATGTCGTGTCACCATATTTCAGGCATCCACGCTGAGGCTTTCTACCCTGGCCTTCTCGGCTCTGGTCTCTACGGCTCCGGCTTCGGCGGTGCTGGTCTGTACGGCGGAGGCTTCGGCTCTGGCCTCTACGGAGGTGGCCTTCTCGGCTCTGGTCTCTCTGGCCTCTACGGCGGTGGTCTCGGCTCTGGTCTTTCTGGCCTCTACGGCGGTGGTCTTCTGGGCTCTGGGCTTTCTGGCCTTTACGGCGGTGGACTATTGGGCTCTGGTCTTTCTGGCCTCTACGGCACCGGCCTGGGCAGCACTCGTCTGCTCGGCCTGGGTGGTCTCGGCGGTTTGAGCGGTCTGAGCGGTCTCGGCTACCCTGGTCTTTTTGGTTCCCGCTACGGAGGATTGCTGGGAGGCTTCGGTAGCCCACTTGGAGGTCTGAGCTCTCTCGGTGGCTGGAGCCCCTATGGAAGCCTGAGCTCATTCGGAGGCTTTGGAAGCCCCTTCGGTGGCTTTGGCAGTACCTTCGGCGGATACGGCTCATTTTCTGCTGGACTTGGAGCCCCGAGGAAATTCCCCGGCGACCTCCGCCTCATCACTGAGCCCACCTCCCGCCTTCCCCTTAACGAGGCTGTCTATATTGGTGTAGTGCGCCAGCGTCTGGTGCCGGCCCCCTACCCAGTCCCACGCCCAGTCCCAGTTCCACGCCCAGTCCCGGTCCCACAGCCATTCCCAGTTGACGTACCAGTCCCACAACCATTCCCAGTCCCAGTGCCAAAACCAGAGCCAATCCACACCGTCACTGAAGTGACCAACACCGCAGTCGTCGAGCCTGTCACAACCGCAGGTACGTCATAACATACGCGACACGGCTCATTACAAGTCTTCTTGCCTTTATACCTCGTGCCTCGTGCCGGAACAACGCTGTGATATTAAAATTGTTTGGGACTCTTCTAGACATGACGCGCTAACAACGAATACTTTCACCTTTAACCTCGTCTCTGCTTTCGCCAGCTCATTAACACAAGGGTCCCAGTTCTTATTTGATGTCGAAAGGAGCCAAAAATGGTCCTACATTCTTCGTCGGAATTGCAAGCACCCCGGAAGAATAACTGAATGCAGCAACTGGTAATAAAAAGAGGGTGGCCGGCGAAAAGTTATCAACGCCAAATAATGCTATATACTAGGCAGACAAAAATCTTCTCTGAAGGACCTACTGGCGTGCGTTCCAACTAATACGTGTCACTCGCTGTGTAAGATCTGCGTATCGCTAGCCGCATCAATCTCCACAATAGCTTCTCATGCTGGCGCATGGCCTTCAGCTAATGTCACACATCAAAGCTCCAGCCGCATCGCATCAGCACTCGAAAGTTCTTTGTTTTTTCTCACCTATGTATTTTTCCAGGTGCAAATTTACTGTATTTTATTTCTCGCACTGTGAATCTCCCTTGATGCTATCGCTCTATTGTCGTGTCGCTTTACTTGATTTGGCGCGCAGTGTTGGCATGGCGTACTAATTTGTTTTTCGTATATTCAATTCACTTACAGTGGTACACCAGCGCGCACCCGAAGTCACCAACCAAGTACAGACACACGTCCCACTTTAAGCGCCTTCCGCAAGACAATATTTCTTCGGATTAGTCAACACAGTCACCTGAAGCAAATGTATCTAAAATAAAAGTATATCTGCTTGAATTCACTGTCTGTAATTACGTTCTTGTTTCCTTCACTCAAACGACTAGAGGCATTGCTGCCCTTGCAAGGTCAAGGAGCAATAGATACATCCTTTTAGCAAGTTTACCACAAAAGTAATAAAATCATAACTTTTGCTAAGCCAATAGCTTGACCAATTATTAGTTAAATATATTGCTAGACAATATATTTTCTCCTCACATTATCTATTGCCGACGTAGCTTCTGCATGACCCATGTACCGACAATTGTTTCTCCTTAAATCATTTCATAACACAATCCCACGCAGGTCAGGACACCTAATAGTAAGGTGAAGAACGTATAATCATTTTTACGAACATCCGTGGTCGCAGTAGCCTTCCCATTCAAGAAAACATTTCGATTAGTCAGTTGAACTGCATGATTGTGTGGATTTTTAATCAACTGCATATTTAATCGAATTTTGGGGTTTTACATGCCAAAACCATGATATGATTATCAGGCACCTACACGGCACATGGACGTTCTTGCACGTCGCCCCCATTAAAATGCGACCACCTTGGTGGAGGTTTGATCCCGCTACCACGTGCTTAGTAACGCAACGCCAAATCCACTAAGCAACCGTGGCGGGTAGTTGAATAAACTATATTTTCTTGGCGTCATTGCAAAAGCTCTGTCATGAAGTGTAAATTCCGGTCATTTAAATAGAGTTGCTGCGACTCCTAGTGCTCCTTTCTGAATAATTAGCGCCAGCGGGTTTGCTAGCCAATTCTGTGAACTACACAAGATCTTTTTTCGCGTTACCAATCAATTTTTTTTATTTATCTGCCCCATTATTAGTGACCAGTGAGCTCATACTGTAAACGCAAGACAGAACCACCGTAATTGCCTGCCAAAAAACAGGGCTGCATTCTTTTAAAGCATTGTCCACGTTCAGGGGCGTAGCCAGGGGAGGGGGGGGAGGGTTCAAACCCTACCCCCCCCCCCCTTACCCACCCTTCGTTCTCGTCACTTCGCGCTGTCATAATTCAAGCAACTGGTGCTACTATCACAATTTCATTCCTGAGAGCTTCCGTTTGGGTTGGTAATTTACAGCGAATCATGTCTGCATATGGAAAAAACTGTCACTGTGTTTGTCAAGGCTTTGACACTCTGAGGTTTTGGGCGAGAATGTGGCGGCCGCATTCTGAAGCAACAAATGCGGCAGCCGCATTTTAGATGAAGGCGAAAATGCTCGAGGCCCGTTTACTTAGATTTAGGTGCACGTTGAAGACTCCAGGTGGTCGAAATTTCCGGTTTACATTTCCGCCGTTTCCCTTCAGGTGCCGGTTAGGCGGCGCTGGCGCAGCATCCATCTGCGCGCGAAACGTCTCTTGTTTGCGATTAAGCCCCTACGGAAGGCTGGTAGTTACTGTTGTGTTGTTGAATCCCAAACCAGCAATTACGGAAGGCTGGTAGTTGCTGTTGTGTTGTGGAATCCCAAACCAGCAATGTACACACGAAGGGGTTGATGCCAGCAGTGAAATTCCACCGACTCGCAACAGAATGCACGAAACAGACAGCCGACAATCATGGATTACTGCTGTGCGCAGTACAGCGTGAGTAAACTCTTGTTGCAGGCGCTGACAGTTCCCGTCGGAGTTCACGCGTCCTGAGAAATTGATTACGTGCACTATGCACTGAACAAGACCGGAGTTCATTCCTGCATCACTAGTACACCAATCAGTCGAGATTCTGTGAGGTACAAGGCCACTTCCTGTTTGCACCGGCCTAAGTGAAGCATAAATGAGTTGCGCGCACTACTTAAAATGTGTACACATGCCGTATCTATGCTGTGCAGTGAAATATTCTGCACAATTCTGAATCTGTTGACGTAAAGGCAAATGACAGCTGCACGCTGGCACACAGCGGAAGACACAGCGGCCCATGCACTTGCCGCAAGAAATGCAACCCTCTCGTATGAGGGAGCAGGGCGACGAAAGCTTCGAAAAAAAAAGCATTGCGCGTTTTTGCGCGTATTTAAGTTTTCTAGCGCAAAGACGCAGCAAACAAGCTATTGCTGTGGGAGTAGGTATAGCCGGGTCACATCTGCATTTTCACGTGTATAGCCGTCCTTGACTTGTGAAACTCACTTCGCCCCGACGAGGACGACGCCAACTACGCTTAACGGAGATTAACAACTAATGACGTCTCCGATCGGGCGGGTCGTCTCAATGATGCGCTTTCGAAGACTGTTCCATTCAGTGGCGCGATGAGATACCGTTGCTCCAAACGCCCACTGTACCTGTCGTACTTAATGTAATTTACTGAGCTTACATTACTTTTTGACTGAATTTCTTCACACGCAAACGCGAGGGAGGGGGGGTCCCATGTCTTTGACATACATGTATAGAGTCTGCTTAAACTACCGATATTTATTATCAATCACGTCCCGTAGAGGAAAACACACTCTGAGAGTGGCGCAATCACAGCGTGTATACCGGACACCGCAGAATATAATGTCATATTACGAACGAAGGTGCCATTCTTATCACCGCGAGGAAGTTGTCCCCTTAAAAAATAATCGTGTATGCCACATTTATGTGTGAATCGGGGATAGGCTGAACTTCCTCTGATGTTTACTGAAATGTATTTGCATTAATTGTCGTTCTTCACTTCATGTAGCACAACCCACCATACTTAATGCACGCCTCCGGCCCCATTTAATTCCCTCCAATTCTCTCTTCACAGTTGACTGCTTTCGCTGGCGGCTTCACTTCCCTGTAGACTTATTCAATCTCCTGGTGACGACTTCTTCACTTGTTGCAACTTTTTCTTTTAGTCTGTACGGGTAGCTACCGAACGGCACATATTCATCGAGGGGGACTGGCCGACAATGTTCGCATACCCATCTCCCCATGTCCAGTGGCATGTGGAGAGCCTGGCTCGAATATTTTCGAGCCAGGGATCTTTGAATATGCTATCGCGTTCCACTCTTAAAGGCGAAGCCTAAGCGTCCTCCAATTCTGATGGTGTTCTTTCTGGCTGTACTTTGGTTCTAGGCAACATTGAGGGGAACGTTGAAAACCGAGCCTTTCTAAATTTCAATGTTAAGCAGTAATGCAACATTATTCAATAGAATGCTGTGGTTTCTCGCAGAAGTAATGCCAGCCTCTCCAAAATAATCTAGCTGCAAAAAAATGGATTACGCTGTGTGCCACAGCTGATTTTAGCATTCAGCTTAAGCTAAAAATTGAAAAAAAAAATTGAATTCAGTGACAGTTTTTTTTTTTCAGTTCTCGCTGCGCTGTATATATGTTGTCTCTTTTACTGTACACAATATTCTCACATTGTAGTGACGGTAGCAAAACTGTAAATCACGAAGGTAACTTTTTATTGGCCGAACCTGTGCCCACAAAAGCATCTGACACTCGAAGCACAACGATAGCGGCGAGCACAGTCGGCGATCGTGAAAAATCTGGTCAGCGGGTCAAGCGCGTCGGCTTTTATATAAGAATCGGCGAAGGTTCTCGCGCAATCGCTGGTGCCCGCATACCTTCCAGAAAGTCCTACACAATTCGCGTCGCGCACACAATCAGATGACGCAAGCTTCAGTGACAATAAACAACGGATAGAACCATCGATAACATTCACGAAACTTCCTATACATGCAGGCACGTCCTGCCTGGCGCGATAAGATTTACCATTTGGTATCCGGTGAAAAGCGGTCACCGAAGAAATGTGCTGCCTGTTCTTCTCTGTCACCATGCTTTTCTGTGTGGCATTTTGATTTTCTTTTTTTTTTTACATTGTTCCTTTAAAGAGCGAATGTGGGTTTCTAATATATAATTATATATATATTAGAAAAATTTAATCTCCGCTTTCCGCGTGGTTCTTGTCGGTTCTTGTCGGTCCGATTCTTGTCGGTCGGCATTTTCACTATTTCATCCGTTCAACATGCCTCCTCGCAAAGTGGTCCATGATCCTCGCATTATGACCACGATTGGCTGGTTTTGAGCAGTGCACGTAAGAAAGTCATACAATCGAGCGAAAGGAATCACTATATTCTACCGGCCCAGAATTATTCGACCCTCGTCCCAAGCCCACGTCCGCCCCAATTGTCCAAACATCACTAGTGTGTTCATCGACAGCATTGGGACTGAACGAAAAACGGTAGTCGTCGTTAGTTGCCTTCCTCGTGCTCGTGCAGACTGATGCAGTTGCCGCGGTAGTTCAGTGGCTGCGTTGCGCTGCGGAGCTTGATGACGCGGGTTCGATTGTAGTGGCCGCATTTCGATAGAACTGAAATGCAAAAACGTTCGTGTACTTAGACTTTAAGTGCACGTTAAAAAATCCCAAGTGGTCAAAATTATTCCGGAGTCCCACTACGGCGTGCCTCATAATCAGATCAGGGTGTTCGCATGTAAACGATAGCGCGATTATACTCTTTTTTTTTATCCTTATCTTTCGTACCCTTTCTCCTTCCCCAGTGCAGCGTCGCCTAGGGGTTGGTTACTCTGGTTAACCTGCCTGCTTTTCCTCTCTTATTTAAGGTGACAACTCTTAACTCTCTTTCGATTAACCTATCAGCTTCCCATCTCTATCAGGGCACAGAAGGCTCGCGATCGTTTTAGTCAGCAGCCAGCCTTGCTTATGCCTGTGCCAGTTAAGGGTAATGTGAGACAAAATATTGAAGTTACTGGGTAACTTCGGGCGTTGCAGGTATTTACTTAATGCTCGTTTTTTATTGTCCTGCGTAATACAAGGCACGTGCAAGGTTTTCCGATTTCCTCGGCTAACTGAATGCGACACGTAGCTTATATTTAGCGGGGATAGGCGTCACGTTATGAGTAATGCACAAGCACACTTGAAAGTGTGTGGCAATTTCATGCATTTACAGTAATTAACTGATGCAATCAATCCCGAGTGTTACAAGTGTTTTCCAAACGGCATAGTATAATTACTCGCTGCCCTCAGAGAACTTGATCGATTAGTCAGTTCTCATTGGATGAATATGTGGAGAACGGCATTTCTGATATCCATGCAAAGTTTAAAGTGCAATGGATAATTACGGTTCTTGCACAAAAAGAAGCCGAAGTTTCGACCGAAAGGTTAAGCGTTGATCGCAATAGCAAATTAGTGTACAGCTATACGAAGTAAGGATAGTAGTTTTATCGGCCGCATAAACATGTGAACATAAGCATACTAACTAAATGAACAAGCATGGTGTCACGCGCGCACAAGAAAACGTGAACACATCTCACTCGATGACCGCGGAAACTTGCTGTCAAAACGCGGGAATGAGGAAGCGCGGCAGCAGTACCGAGCGAATTGACATTCGTGCAGCGTCTCGCATCAACGCGAACTAAGCCGCGAAAACACAGCGCACGCCGGACTGTCCCCCCGACGCATATGTCTTTCAAGAGACAGGGGCCCGGGCGGGCGCGCGCGGCCGCCCGGAGTAGAATGCGATCCCCCCTCTCTTCCTTCCCCCGGAACCTTGCGGACCGAGAGGACGAACGCGGGCGCCCTGGCCACCCCCCCCCCCTTAGTAAAACGCCCCCCTCCCTCCAGCCGGAGCTATGCGGCCTGAGCGGGCGCGCGCGGCCACCCGTGCTTCCCCGAAGTAGAACGTCCCCCCCTCCCTCCCTACCCTCCCCCGGAGCGCTGCGCGTGACGGAAGACGGCGCGCTTCCTTCCCGCTTTCCTCCCTTGCGAGCGCGAGATTGAGCCGCGATCGCCGGCTCAACCTCGCACGCTATCACTCGCACATACAGCATACGGCGCGAGGCGACGATTTTATCACGCTTGGACTTCATACGGAACGGCGACGGTAGAAATGCGCCTGGAGTGTCCATATAATTGCTGTCGCAATAAAATTACTTACTCGATCATGTGCTCACATGCTTTTTACGGGCGTTATCGGCAATGATTCCCAGTTTCCAGCGACAACCAAATGTGGCACCACATTTCCACTTTCAAGTAAAGTGTTAGGGGTGATTTGCTATAGAGTTCATGCTATAATAAAAGCCTTCGAAGTAAATTGTTTACTCAAGTGCTACAATTCGTTATACACGTGCTTTACGAACCACGTAAAATGTTCGCGTACTGTCATGGGAGCACTGAGATTGCACTAGCTGCCTATACTTGATGAAAATTGTTGGCACGCTGTGTCTGATGTACACGCGATATTTATTATTGCACCGCCCGAGAGCGTTGTACAAGCGCCACACGCATGTTTTCCTTGAGTCCTGCGAAGACCAAATGTCACCCAAAATGAACATTCGTAGCAAAGAAGAGCCATGTTCTAGGGCACGTCCGAGCAAAGCTTTACAGCGCGTTGCTGAATTACGGTCATTTAAAAAATATATCCATGTATATACAACTGCTTAAAAAACGAAGCTTCGAAATAAATTGTGCTGTGAGTCTTAAACGTCGCAAAAGTCTGCTGTGTGTTTTGTAGTATTGCTTAAAGAAGAAAACTTTTTCCCGCAGCACTTACGAAAACAAACCACTGTTATTTTAAATTTCACAACGTTTCTGCACTACTCCGTGGTTTCTTTTTTTTTTCGTTTTTCATTTTTTTTTAGCCCGGCATCTTGTATAAGGGAGAGAGCAACGCCGGAGCGCTCTCGGCAGCCCTTATCCAACGCCTTCTAGATAACACGACGCCGGTGCACTTCCGTCCATGAAGTCTTGCCCTTGCCCGACTGCCATAGAATCTAATGGGGACGCTCCCGAGCATCGCTATCAGTCAAATTACGTCCCAGCAGCATGGCCTTCGTTGCTAGTATGGCCTCTGCATTCGCCTCAAGTGTGCCTTACTATTCCAGGCATAAAGAAGAAGGCACAAATGCGCGAGCGGCATTGAAGCAGGCAGCCTTATTGCTAGTACATGAGGGCCACAGTGACCGTTTACATGTTTGCACCGATGGGTCTGTCATGCACTCCAGTTCAGTATGTCTTTGTTATGCACTCCAGTTCAGTACTGCAGCTGCAGTATTTGTCCCAGCCAAATCTACAGTGATAAAATTCAGGACATCGCACCTGACATCAACGACATCTGTCGAACTTGCAGCTCTCCGTGTAGCAATTCAATTGATCGATCAGGAAACGCCCCAGAAATGGTCCACCTTCTGCGATTCCAAGACCGCCCTCCAGAGTTTGTTCTCTGTCTTACGCCATGGACCCCACGAACGACTTGTCGCGGACATGCGATAATTTTACCATCGGGCAGTTGAGAAAGGACATGAGATCGTATTTCAATGGTTGTCAAGTCATTGTGGTATCCTTGGGAAACGAGCAAGCAGACGCACCCGCTCGATCTTCACATACTAGTGCCGATTGCGTTGCTATCCTGATGTCAAGAACAGACGCAGTGGCAAAGCTCCGTGCGTTTGCTCGCGAGTTTACGTAGGCCCAATGGAATTCGGCAAACTATAAAAACCAGCGCCTTTGTTCCCTGGATCCTCATCTGAAGCTCTGCCTTCCACGTGGCTTATCACGAAGGGAGGTAACTTTCATTTGTCACCTATGGCTTGGAGTAGCTTTTTTTATTATTATTAATGGGCTGCTGAGCACGAAGCCGCGGGATCGAATCCCGGCCACGGCGGCCGCATTTCGATGGGGGCGGAATGCGAAAACACCCGTGTACTTAGATTTAGGTGGACGTTAAAGAACCCCACGTAGTCCAAATTTCCGGAGTCCCCCACTACGGCGTGCCTCATAATCAGATCGTGGTTTTGGCACGTAAAACCCCATAATTTAGCTTTTATTAATGCCTACTCTTACTTCATCGGAATGACAAACAAGTCCATATTGTGAAGTTTGTGGGTGCAAGGAGATGATAGCGCACCTTCTGTGTGGTTGTCATCGTTTCAATGCACAAAGAAAAGACCTCAACACCACGCTCGACAAGATTTACAACCGTCCCCTCACAGAAGCCAGAATTCGTGGACCCTGGTCCCAGCCGACGTCGGAATGAACTGCGTTGTGCTTTAAAAAAAACGGCACTCATTAAAAAACTATAAAATGTGAAAACTGATGAGTTAGTTTTTTTATCTTCTCTTTTTTTAACACGAAAGTGTTTTATGCCGGGGTCCACCAAGACTTCACTGACGTATTTCCGTCACGGAAATACGTCAGTGAATACGTCAGTGAATTTCCGTCACGGAAATACGTCATAGAACATAATACAAAGAAAGAAACCAGAAGAAAAAGTTCCACAAACATGCAAAATTTGGAAATCGAACCCACGACCTCTCGGTCCGCGACGATAGATCGCCGAGCGTTTAACCCATTGCGCCACAAACGCATTTGCAGAGAGCTACACAGACGCGCCTTATATATCTAACACTCCTCCGTGTACCCGCGCTCTTGCTCGGGGCGGTGCCGCCGCCTACGAGCAGAAAAGAGAAGTACTGCATTATGACACTAACGCGCACCGACAGTGAACGCTTCGGTGGTCTCAGCACTACGACGCCTCGATGCCAGCATTCGAAGGGACGCTGGCATCAAGAAGCACTACCAACGCCACCTAGGTGGCGTTCACCGTACTCAGCACAGCGGAGCGTGGCCTCCGCAATTAGCTCTGATCTCTTTTTCTTATACTTTTCTGCCCTTACCTCATGCCCCAGTGCAGAGTAGCCAACCAGACACTTAATCTGATTAACATCTCTGCCTTTCACCTCTAGTTTTCGCTCTCTCCCGAGTAAGCCGTGGTGGTTTTGACCTCACCGCTTTCGTCACACCGGGCTTGGAAATGGAAATTTTGGTCCAAGTAGCATGACGTCATAAAACACGTTCCCTTATCGCCCACCACCGCCGCCCTCTCTCGTTCTCGCATCGGCAGGGGAGGGATCCGGACTGCTGGAGAAGAGAAGAGCAGTCAGCTTCCACTGCCGCCGCCTGTGCAGCTGGAAACTAGACACATACAACGAATCGTTTCATATAGCCGCCTTTACTAACGCTGCAGGTGTTCTGGTGAATAGCTATTAGAAAAGCAGCACTAATTAACACGTACACAGGCTAAGAATACAGGACGAGGCTCAGTGGGTCGGACGCCCGGCCCGGTTGCGGAAGGTGCGTGGTTCATCCCCACTGCCGGACGCTCACCGGTGTAAAGACAGATACAAGCAACCACATGGCGAAGCGCCCGGTTTTCCAGCGGTGCGTTGCTCGGAAGAGGTTCGTACAGACCGCTACGCTTGCTGTGCAAGAACGAAAATGAACAAAACCCCAAACTACTCAAAAAGTATTGCTGCCGGTTCCATTCCTACAGTTTCCCATCAAGTGGGAGTCCTTTCCAAGCGTTGATTTCCCGTATTGACCGAGCCCATGGCGGATAGAGCGCTTGTACCTGTTTTACTGGTAGGTACACTGGGGCAGCTCTCGTTTTCCTCCCACAGCCGCGAGTGATGCTCTACTAGGTTTGACAAGAGGTGCCCAGAGACCTCGCAGATTATATGGGGCCCCTTTCGAGATGTTAAAACTCCACAACTAGCCGAGCACCCGGCCGGGAAACATCTCTACCCATTATTAAAACCAGTGGCTTCCCGGCAGTACCAAGATTTAAACCAAGTACCAACCTCATAGGAAGCGGATGCTCTACCTCGAGGCCACCGCTGCTGTTAAGAGCCGGTCCCATGCTGGCAATTTCCGAACAAATGGGTGTTCTTTCTAAGCGTTGAGGTATCCGTAAAACGGCCGAACACCAAGCCGGGAAGCCCACTTGTACCTATTTTACCGTTAGGAATCCGGTAAAATAGAGATACATCTCAATCTCTATAGGGCCTCCTTTCGAAATGACAACCCTTTATGAAAAGGCCGAGTTGGGGCACATCTCTACCCATTAGAAAAAAAAACAATCGTTTCCCGGCGGCACTCGAATTCGATCCGAGTACCTCCCGCATAGGAGGCAGATGCTCGACTATTCCACTACCGTTGCGGTTCAATAAGTATATGAGCCGTCAAATGGTATCCCCCCTACCTTACACGGTTCAGTCAGGGCCGGGCACCGTTCCAAGGACACTTTGCTGCTCACACTGGGCTCAGCACCACATGCCGGCCTTCAGAGCCAGAACCCAGGCCCGGGTCGTTAGCCAGAGCTCCACATCCGGTACCCATTTACGTTGGGTCATCGTCAGACCGAAGTCCTCCCATCGAGCGTGACGGCCCACACTACAGCTGCAACCTCGTTGGTCGTGTTCTGGGACACCCACATGCTCGAAATGGCGGGGGGATAACTCCCAAAATGTCCCCCGTAAAGGGCAGCTGGGCCAGGTGCCGAGGCGTCCTCGAGCTTGGATATTCCACTGTGCACCAGACATCAGGCTAAGAAATCATCTCTCCTTTCATCTAAATTTAAAGCAGCTAGGTTGGCCTCCGGTCCAGACGCAACAAAGCCTACCGCATCAGTGACAAGATGACTCAGCCCTGTTTCACCGTGATAGTCACCTTGTGGTACTATCCCCATAACCAAAGGTTTGGTTTCGCTTGCTCGCCCTCTTAGCTACCTTAACAATGTTGCCCATGGTACCCACGAAAGGGGGCATTAGACACAGGTGCCACTGTCTTGATCATGGGCTTGGATTACGCGAGAGCGCTACCTCTCACAGCGAACTTACCTGTGACCTGAATGGAACGCTTTGCACCACAGCGCGAGACATTCCCAGATGCGGCCTGTGGGAAAGTCACTCGTGCAGCCTCGTTGGGCTGCAGTAATGTGGCTGTTTAGGCTTGTTGGTACAACATATATTTGGGAATAGCAGCCTTCAGGGAATATCAGGGAGCTCCTGGCGAAGCAGGGCTCAGTCATCTTGTCACTGATGCGGTAGGCTTTGTTGCGTCTGGACCGGAGGCCAACCTAGCTGCTTTAAATTTAGATGAAGGGAGAGACGATTTCCCAGCCTGAAGTCCGGTGCACAGTGTAATATCCAAGCTCGAGGACACCTCGGCACCTGGCCCAGCTGTCCTTTACGGGGGACATCCCCCTGCCAATTCGAGCACGTGAGTGTCCCAGAACACGACCAATATTTGGGAAAGCACAGAAGAAACGAGACGACAGACGAGCGCTAACTTCAAACAAACAGCTTTGCTGTCGGCGACCCCAGTTTTTACTTGTAACTCATCACATTGCACATGCGCAATTCGCACCCTTTCTTACGCTGGATGACGGGAGCTCGCAACTTGACCCGGCTTCTGAAGTTGAGCCCGTCCTGACAGAGGATTCTAGACGTCCCTCGCTTCTCAGTCCTTTAGCCATCATTACGGTGGTTGTGTCGGCCTCCTGCTTGAATTACAGGGAGGCGCAACTATCTTCGAACTTAAGCCCCAGCCGTGGCATATTGTTACATGCTTAATGCACACGTGCACGGCCTCCAATAGAGTGGATTACAGAGAGCCGCAGCACACTGCAGCGTCAGCGTATCTCCTAACCTGGGTACACGGCTTACGCAACCCACCGTGATGCCTCGCAAGAACAAGTCCCAGTGGTAGAGATCCACCTGTGACTGGACCAACCACCAGCGCTCCACTTCGATTACAGGAGCACGCTTCTGCCACCCGGAGCATGTGCTTGAAGATTGGGTAGCAAAAGTAGAGGAGATGTACCTAAGCGAGAATGGTTTCAGCTATATAAAAACTACAGAAGAACTCAACATTATTCTAAAGCTTGTTTCCTGGGGATGCGCTGGCGCATGTCACCCCTTTCTTATATTATACTCCCGATATGTGATGGCTTTCATATATTAATAAATTAAAGCCTTGCTGAGGTAAGTAGTAGAAGCTTTTTTGTTCAACGTAGCGCTAGATTCTTTCTTGCTACCAACTTCAGTGCATTTCAGTTCTCTCGAAACATTTCAGTGATGTAGCAGCCCGTTTTACCAATGCAGGACTCGCCTCATCACAACCGAATGTCATAATTGGTCTCATTGGCACAACGTGCTAGCTGGGCAACACGTCACTTGTTTGCATTTAACTTCTACCGTTTGAGCGAACGTGCGAACTCTGAAATTCCAGAAGCTTTTCCTGCGGAAAAAAATATCAGAAAACAATACCGCTGGACGGGAAACACTCATGCTGACATAAGAAAAGTAACTTTGTACCCCATTGTCCACTGCGCCATAGAATGCAGAGAGTAAGTGTGCCACAAGCATTCGCAGTTACCCGAGCTCCAATTGAATGCCCCTTCATTCAGGCTCCACCTGTCTAAAAAAACGTGCAGGAAAATATGGCTTCTCTGTTTAGTAGAAATAACATTTCGCGGCAAGCCTTTTCCTATATGTACAGTATTCATAACAAGCGTTCACTGTGTTCGATTATTTATCTGCAGTTAGAAACCGTACCCCGTTATCGTCGAATGCAACACAAACAGTGCCTGCCTGAAACAGGAATGTCGAGGAAGTATGTGTTGTCACCGAGTAATTTGTTCGATACGGGTAAACATTGGTGGAAATGATCTATAGGAAATAACAACGAAGGCGAATCCTTGTTTATTTCTTTTATGGGCATGAACTCGCTTGCATGAATAAACTTATTACCATGGACGTAAGTGAGGCTAATAAAACACCACTCAATAAAAATGATAACTTGACAGGAAATATGGCGAGAAATGAGTGAGGAAATATGGTGAGAAAATATGGTACCACATTGCCAGAATGAACTCGCCCGGTGACTCGGAAAAGCAGCGTTAACTACTACAGACAAGTGCCGTGGATGATGAGCATTCTGTTTTTCAGCGTATTCCACAGCCCGCCGACAAAATTTAAATGTAAATTAATTCAATTCTATGGTTTTACTACCAAAGCAACGATAGGATCATGAGGCACGCCACAGCGGGGCACAGTGGATCAATTTTTACCACCTGGGGTTCTTTAACGTGCACCCGACGCACGTGGCACGAGCATTCCTGCATTTCGCCCACATCGAAATGTAGCCGCCGCTGTCGGGAATCGAACCGGCAACCTCATGCTTAGCAGCCCAATGCTATAGCCGCTAAGCCACTGTGGCGGTTCAGCACCCCGACAGTCATGTTAACGAATGGCTCCGCAATCATTGACAAGTCGGCAAAATTGTATATTCTTGCCGCAGGCTTTACAGCAAAGAAGCAGCGTTCCCATTGCTTGAAATTGATAGCGAAAAATTCGGAGAATAATGCAAGTTGATGCTAGGGAAGCAAAATAACATGAGTCAGGGATAGAAGTTATTAAATAATAACTACATGTGATAACCATCATGCTTCAGAGTGAAATGGATATCTGATGCAAAGCCATTTTAGTGCGGGGACAATGGCGTTCGAGTGCTCCACGTCTTCACTCAGGTTGGCATCATGGAAATGACTTGTCCTCTTTTTTTCCCTTCGGCAAATCTGTTTCACAACTACGAATATTCGTTTGGGGTGCCCAGCGTTATAGCAACGTCTGACGCCTTTACAAATACTTCACTAGATCGAATGCGTTTATGTTTGTTCGCATGAGCCACGCCGATTTCGGTGGACAGCGAGCATCCTAGACAAAGAAGCATACGCGACCATTGGGAGCCTGCAATTAGCACAAAGTTATATTAGGATAGCCTTGGGGCAGCCCATCCTCGACCGGACTGACCTGGAGACTCAATTGAGCCTCCTCGACCAGGTCCAGTGCATTTCGCCACGATTTCACAGTGGACAGTGAGCATTCGAGTCAAGGAAGGATACGCGACAATCGGGAGCCTGCAATTAGTACAAAATTATGTTAGGTATCCTTGGGGCCGCCATCCTCGCCCGGACTGACCTGGAGACTCAATTGCGCCTCCTCGACCAGGTACAGTGCGTGGCGGTGGCCACTGGTGTCCTGGACTGAGGACCCGCCCTCCGGCCCAAATAAAGTTATTTCTCGCTCTCTGATGGGAATACACTTGTTTCCGACTGCCACGCACACTGTGGGATTCGTTTCTGTTCCTAGTGTTCAAGCGCAATAAATCCTAAATGTGTGCAATGTCATCAATTCAGTGATGTGCCGCACGCACTGTGCTTAATACGACGAAGCAACGAGTGCAGTGAGCGAAAAAGAAATGCTTTAGAACGTGGGTTCCATTTGGCGTCATCCAACACACTTGTACGGGCTCATCTCTCATTGCCCGGTGCATGGCGAACTGATGCTTTCGTGTTTGTATAGTCGTACCTACATCTGCATCACGAATTTTCGCTTCGCACAGACACGGAACTGCATTCTGTAGACACTAAATGAATTTGTAATGGTTCATGGACACTCCAGCCTCAATTAATAGTTTGCTTGAAATGGCCTCACTCGTGAATTATTCGGCTTGTTTCTGTTCCGGTTGTTAGATTCGTTATTTATGATGGCTAAAAATCTATTAGAAGTCTACTGGCGTGCTTTGCGAATCAATGTAATTCTTTCCTTTTTTTTCCGAGACAGTGGTAGAAAAAAAAAAGAAGAGAAAAGCCTCACTCCGAAGCACGCATGTGCGCAAAGCACCACTTTTACCCTCATCGATTACAGCCCAGTCGTAGGAAAAATGAGAAATTGCTGACGCGAACAGTACGGAAACCAACAAGATATGAGCGCGTTGCGAAAAAGTGCAAAAAAAATTATTTGCTCGTGCGGCATTGTTTGGCTCACGAATGTTCTCTGCGGCACAATAGCTTCGGCGCAGTGCGAAGCCAGGGAACAATTTCTTATAGAGCTGCCAGGGGAATATCCAGTAAGATAGCTGGAAAAAAGGGTACTCAATGCAAAAGTGCTACACGAAAAGCCAATCGGTAGCTTTCCTTTTTCTTTTTTCTTTTTCTCGCCTTCATGCCTTACGCGAGAGCGCACTGGATTGTTACAGAAACAATGCCCTTGTGGCGCCTAGCTTAACTTCCTGCCCCCGACCAAAGACCGCCCCATCCTCAAAAATACGACGACACTGGATATAAAAGGCACAGCTAGGTCCTTCGGAGACCACCTTACTCCGGCGACAGTCAAACACATCCCTGCAGGAGGTCGCCTAACTGCGCCAACATGAAGCTCTTCAGTGCTGTCGCACTCCTATCCCTGGGTAAGACGGCTTTGATCGCTGTTAGTGCCAGAAACTGCGCACATCAGATCTCCAGCCTTACGGCTATAAGTGAAACGTCATGCAAGTTCTAGGAGCTTAGAGCAATTTTCGGACCAATGGCGGGCACAATGCCAAAAGCTCCAAGTTTGGTTGTTTCGCCAAGCAATCGGGCCCAACATTTCTAAAAGTTATTTTTCCAAATTGCGCCGGCCTCGCTATAGCGCTCAATTTTCTTCGCTTTCGTGCAATTGTCTACGTAGAGTCGCTTAGAGATACCAAGCTAAAGGTATACCGACGTGTTTTCGGGGTGTTCGACTATGCAGGCCCTTAAAGCAGCGGCGTAGCCAAGCTAAACGTGTACTGAGCTCTCGCAATTAAGACTTTCAGAACCATCAGGAAGCGTTAGCTAGATCCTTTTTCTTTTGGTTTGAACCTTTATTTACGACATCTTTTTTTTTTTTAGTATCCTCATATTTTCGCTCTTTTGTGGACATCTAACGTTTCTAAAATTGCGTACGCCCTTGCGATAAGCAGTCTCACATTCACTTGGCTATAGACAGAAATGCACTGTCCCGAAGGCCAAGAAAGGAATGAAGGAAAGAACATGAGTAAATAAGACCACTTGACGATATAATTCTTATCTAGGGGAACATGAAGACGCTACTAAATAGAATAATTCTGCGCCACGAACGCTTGCCTTGGTATAGTGCCGCATATGCAAGGGAAGGTCCTTCCGGCTCATGAAGGTTCATGACATCAATGCTTGAATTTTGTGCCGAAATCGACAAATGCTCGAGATAAAATGTGCAATTTCGTCCCCATTTTACGATTCAAAGCGACGGATAGTGAAGAAAGAAAGCGCGATTACAGGTGGCCTGCTCTTTTTGCTTAAGCCCTGCACCTTACGTTTTATATAATCCCACCAGAAACAACAGCTTTCTTTATGATCAAGCACCGTGGCAACCTGAGCGAAATTAGGGAAATAACAAGGCACATTATACGGTCAGAAACCTTGCTTGAGCGAGAAGATCAGTCACCGCGGCTCTAAGTAAAAAAAAAAAAGCTTCTTCCGACACAAGAATTTGCTACCAGAAACTTGTGACAGCTCTTCCCTTCACGAGTAAGCCATCCACGCGTATTACGCATATGCAATATTTTGCTTCTTACGATGGAACCTTGCAGTAGCGTTTAGCGGTTAGCCGTCATCCCTGCATATTCCTCGTAGGGAAACAAAGCTCGCGCGAAATAATTTCTTATCAAGGAGTCAGTGGCCTAAATACAAAGCTATCAAGTATTTTTTGTTCATGCGTCTTAACTATCCTTGAGGAACGCTATGTGAGTATAATTTGCAGCGCTCCTTAATGACATCAAATGATGTCGCTCATTATATATGCAACTTAATGGATGAGACATTTAGGCTGCTTGAATTCGATAAGTTATGCTGTCTTTAGATACTTACACGTGACTGGACATTAAAGATAGACGAACTCTTTATTATTTCTTGTTTTAGGGTGAACTCTTACATTCGACTTAAAGAAGTTACTCTCTGGCGTGGTTAGCTAGCTTCGCGTATTGGTTTTATTACACAGCAAACACATTTTTATGAACTGCATTTATTAACGCCTGTACTGTCCTCTTCTCTGTGTATTGTATTTTGATTGCGCTAATCCATAACTTGCTGCACCACAAGTTCCAATAAATACAAGTAAATATAACTCCGCGTACAATTGTAAAGCGAAAAAATATTACTAAAATGTACCTATGGTACAGGTTCATGAAATGCTCTTATGAACAGTTTGGGTGCGATAATGCAAAATTTGAAATAATGGCACGCTTCAGACACTTTATTTAAAATTTCCAAGACAGGGACCACATGTGAACATGTTGAAGGTTAGTACAAAGGTTTAATACTAAAAAGGAAATGTACTCGACTTTGCAAAGCTCATGGGACGCCAGTTACCGAATAAATTATTTGCACACTGCAAACAACTTCAACGCTGTAGTAGCGTACATTATCAATTCCTACATATGCTTTCGATTGTTCGCTTTCACTTTGACCATTGCCAATCATTTTGAGATTTGTCATTGCTTGTTTAATATAATTTCAACGAGCAGAAGCCGTCTGCTCGTCGTCGTACAGGTAGGTGCTCATATGCACTCTAGCGCGACGTAAGCGCAAATAATGGTTTAAATGAATTTCCGAAAAGTAGGGTGCACGTGAATTTTAGTCATACAATCCGGCACACACTAAAGTGATTTCTTTGCCGTTTACTCCTCAGCCATTCCGGCGTGCCTTGGTGCCGGCATCAAGTCGATCGTCACAGGCGGCGCTGCCCTTCCCGGAACAGTAGGCGCGGCTACCTTGAGTTCTCTACCCTCCGTCACTACTCTCACCGATGGCGTGAGTGGCGTCGGCTCCACCCCGAGTGTGGTCAGTTCCGTGGTCAGCCCTAGCGTCTCCACGGTCGGCGGAGGCCTCACAGGTGGACTCACCAGCGGTTCCCTCGGAAGCTGGCCTGGATCCTACAGTGGAGTTTTGGGCGGTCTCTCTGGTTCTTACCCTGGATACCTCGGTGGGCTCGGTGGCGGCTACTGGGGAGGCTACCCGGGCTCTCTTGGTGGTTCTCTTGGCGGTTACTATGGCTCTTATCCTGGCTTCCTTGGTGGATTCGGCCGCGGACTCTATGGTAGTTATCCCGGCTACTTCGGTGGATCTCTAGGCGGTCTTTACGGGTCCTACCCCGGCTACCTCGGTGGATCTCTGGGTGGTCTTTACGGATCCTACCCCGGCAGCTTCGGCAGATCTCTGAGTGGTCTCTTCGGATCCTACCCCGGTAGCTTCGGCGGATCTCTGGGTGGTCTCTACGGGTCCTACCCCGGTTACCTTGGTGGATCTCTGGGTGGTCTTTACGGATCCTACCCCGGCAGCTTCGGCAGATCTCTGAGTGGTCTCTTCGGATCCTACCCCGGTAGCTTCGGCGGATCTCTGGGTGGTCTCTACGGGTCCTACCCCGGTTACCTTGGTGGATCTCTGGGTGGTCTCTACGGATCCTACCCAGGCAGCTTCGGAGGATCTCTCGGTGGCCTGTTTGGATCCTACCCCGGCCGCTTCGGCGGATCTCTTGGTGGTCTCTTCGGATCCTACCCCGGCCGCTTCGGTGGATCTCTGGGTGGTCTCTTCGGATCCTACCCCGGTAGCTTCGGCGGATCTCTGAGCGGTCTCTACGGATCCTACCCCGGCCGCTTCGGTGGATCTCTGGGTGGCCTCTTCGGATCCTACCCCGGTAGCTTCGGCGGATCTCTGGGTGGCCTCTACGGTTCCTACCCTGGCAGCTTCGGCGGATCTCTGGGTGGCCTCTACGGTTCCTACCCTGGCAGCTTCGGCGGATCTCTGGGTGGCCTCTACGGATCCTACCCCGGAAGCTATGGCGGATCTTTCGGTGGACTCTTCGGACCCTACCCCGGCCTTGCCCATGGTCCTATTTCCAGCCTCTTCGGAAGAGGAGCCTATCCTGGTTTCTATGGAGCTACCTCACTGAACCTCCTTGGCCCCCGTCACTTTGGCGTGTTCGGACGATTCCCGCCCCCACCCGGCCTCGGCGCCGTTGAGCGCAGGGGACAATTCAACCCATACCCCGCTGACATCCGCGTCACCTCTGACCCTGTAACTGGCCACCCCATGGTCCAGGGTGTCTACTATGGCCTCCTGCGCGAACGCATCGTGCCTGTGCCAGTCCCGGTTCCACAGGACGTCCCATACCCAGTACCATACCCAGTACCGCAGCCATACCCAGTCCAACGGCCAATCCCTCACCCAGTCCCATACCCTGTTGCACAGCCAGTGCCAGTCCACACTAATACCGAAGTGCACAAGACCGACGTCGTGGCCAAGACCGAGCGTGGCCCAGGTACGTTATGACGCTGCCTACATAACGTGACCTCTCTTGGTAGTTAAGGCTCAGCAGAACTAATTCAGTTTGAAGTGGCACGTATTCTACTCTACCAGTACACGTAGGTCATGTACACGATAAAAGAATATCCTTAATTCGCATATTTTAATGATGTTAACAACACTCCATAGTAAGGCAGGAGTATACATGAAGAATTTGAATGATTAAAGGGGGGCGAGTGGAGATGGGATCCAGTCAAGAGTAGCTATGCACTTGTTTAACAATGACGAAGATATAAGGTATTTTCTAAAAGATGCTGTCATTGGAAACTACTTTAAGACATTCGCAGGGCGATCCATACACAACTAGCTGATGGTAGCTGCGTCTTTCTGCTCTCCAATACATACTGTCACCGCCTTTTGCTGCTCTGAGCAAAAAAAAAAACTAATTCTCAAGTTTTTCCATTCTTTTTTCATTTTCAGTTCTCCTCGACCAAGCCATCACTGACGTCCGATCAAACCGAGTCAACTAAACATCCTCCGAAGACCAAGGCACTTTAGTTCACTCAACAGATCGGCTATCAACTATGTATTTGAAATAAACCAAATTCTATCTCATGAAGCTGAGCGTTGCCCCTCTGAATTATGCGTGCTTAAGCCGCACAGCGGTCCTGGGATAAATTTCTAAACGGATAATGTCATATACTATAACCCATGCTGACCTTCTGGTACACATGAACTACCAACCCTACGAGAAGTAATAATCGTATTATTAAAGGTTTTCCGGAAGTAGACCATCAAATGTATGCCGAGTGTGAAAAAATTGAGGGATTTCTTTTCCGGCCGCCTTGGAAGTACGACACATAAAGCGGGCCCACCGCATTGGCCAACGGCGCCCTTGTTATCAGTGGCCCATCATTGTCATGTGAAAACTTCAAATCTAAAACGAAGGCCCTTAGCAATGCACCAATGCACCTGTCGGTACTCCTCAAGTGTGACCGAAGGAGGACTTCCTCCCAAAAGTGCAGTTAGCGCTGAAGCGGTTGCGCGATTTCGCCATAAGGAATCGAAAATAAAATGAGCGCGTTTCTTTTCGTTGCAACATCCTTCACTTTCAAGGCAACATTTTCCACTATGACTCGGCCTCGAACAAAGTTGTTAACGTTCCTGCAAAGCACGGCCCTTCTGTTCAATGACAGATTGACGCTAAGCAACTCGCACGGGCCTTAACTTCATCTGACCAGGAGCGCCAGTAGAGCAGCCGCCTCGACAACATTGACGCGCCCACTTTCCTTCCTGGCACGCTTGTGTGGCTGTCAATTCCTTCCAATACAACTGGTCTGTCTTCGAAACTACTGCCCAAGTACGAAGGTTCTCGCACAAATAATGTATCCGTTCTTTTGGCGAACTTTCGCAGCGTGCTTCGCGCACACAGATGCTCGCGGTTGATCCCAGATGATCAACGCAGATGATTCTTATTGGCACTGAAACGCGGCTTACTTACGGCATATGCATGACTTATGGCCCATGGTCTACCTCCATCGTTTTCTGCTTTTCGTAAAGATAGGGCTGATTACAGAGCAGAGGGCTTGATAACTGCAATAAATTCGCGCCGTCGCTGAATTCCCTAAACCGACGTCGGTAAAAGAACACCGTAATTTCGTTGGACGCTGTTCCTACTTCAGATGGTTCATTCGAAATTTTCCGCCATCATAGCACCCCTGACGAAGCTGCCCGGAAGCAATGGCCCTCTCCTCATGGTTATCGGAGTGCAAGGACGCTGACATGAATCTGTGCCGTCTTCTTACTTCACCCTCAATTCTGCGTCATTACTATCCAACAGCCCATAGGGGCTGTTGGATAGTAATAACGCACGATAGTATTGACACACACGGACGCCAGCGGTGTTGGCCTCGGCGCTGTCCATGCGCAACGCAAACTCGCATTCGGTTAATACGTCATTGTATGCGCAAGTCGACCACTGAAAAACGCCGAGACCAATTACAGTGTGACGGACAAACAATGTTTAGCCATCATCAGGGCCATTACTAAGTTCCGTCCTTATTTGTACGGGCACCCATTCGATGTCGTCGCAGCTGGGCACTACGACTGCATGACTTTAACATGCACTTCGTGTACCGAAATGGACGCCAGCATTCTGACGCCGACACCCTGTCACGCTCTCCCCCTTGCCCGACAACATTTCGTATTCCTCAGCGTCTCAGTCTGCCCTTTCGTCCATCGACATTGGAACCATCGCTTCCGAGCAGCGCAAGGACACTTATACAATTGCCTCCCTTGTAGGCTTTCTCTCCGATTCGTCAACACAACCGACAACTCGCGCGTTGCGTCGTCAAGTTCACCATTTCGCCATTCGCAGTAGCCTGCTTCAACGAAGTAATTATGACACAGACGGCCGCCAGAGGTTATTGGTAATACCTCGAAGCCTCCGTCCCGAAATCTGCGCATCATTACATGCTGATCCGCAGTGTGGGCGCTCGGGAGTTTTCAAAACTTGCCAGCGCCTTCACCAGTGGTACTACTGGCGAGGGGTCTACATCTATGTGCAAAAGTTTGTTCGCTCTTGCCCCGATTGCCAACGCCGCAAATCTTCAGCCCATTTCTGTCGCTTCGAGACATGCTGAGGAGTGCCGCGAACTCGCACGGGCCTTAACTTCATCTGACCAGGAGCGCCAGTAGAGCAGCCGCCTCGACAACATTGACGCGCCCACTTTCCTTCCTGACACGCTTGTGTGGCTGTCAATTCCTTCCAATACAACTGGTCTGTCTTCGAAACTACTGCCTAAGTACGAACGCACTTACCGCATTATTGAGCGCACATCTCCCGTTAATTACGTCGCCAAACCAGTCACGCCGTCTTCGGACTCGCGCCGCCGTGGACGAGATATTGTTACGCGAAGGACGAGTCAGTAAGACGAGCAACTATTTACAGGTCGTATATACAACAGCGGTTGCAGCGCTGACCGCTTAGATTCACAGCGCGAGCCCAGCTCGTTCTTCCTCTTCTTTTCTCGAGTGATGGCGCCCACGCGCCTCATTCAAACAATCAAATACAACACGCGTGTAGCATAATGCCCCGGTGGCAGAAGCGACGTCCCGGAGCGTCTAAATGTCATCACTGGGAGGCTGATACTGCTTCAGTCGTGTAACGTGCACGCTATCGCTGGACTGGGAAGCAGATGGAGCGTCAGGGGCGATCTCGTAGGTGACGGGAGTCACGGCACGAAGCACTCGGTAGGGGACTGTGTAACGAGACAGCAGTTTTTCTGACAGGCCGACCTGACGCGACGGAGACCATTGAAGCACCAAAGAACCAGGCGTGAAGTGCATGTCTCTGTGTAGCCGGTCGTACAAACGCCTTTGACTCTCTTGGGAATTCAGAAGGCGGTCACGGGCAATTTCCCTTGCGTGGCCAGCGCGGGCGACGCATCAAGTGCATATTCACTGGTGGGTGCCGCGTGGACAGGGAGAGTTGTGTCGAGGGGCAGTGCTGGTTCTCGGCCGAACAGAAGGGAAAATGGGGAATAGCCGGCTGTGTCGTGGCGCGAGGAATTATACGCAAAGGTGACCAACGGTAGAGTGAGGTCCCAGTCAGTGTGGTCTGAAGAGACATACCTCGCGAGCATGTCTGAGTGCGATTAAGACGCTCCGTGAGGCCATTTGTTTGCGGATGGTATGATGTGGATAGCTTGTGCCTCGTGGCACAGGACTGCAGGATGTCCGTGATAACTTTTGACAGGAATGTCCGGCCACGGTCTGTGAGAAGTTGTCGCGGAGCTCCATGTAATAAAATCACGTCGCGTAGAAGAAAATCGACAACATCTGTGGCGCAGCTTGTAGGGAGCGCTCGGGTGATGGCGTAGCGCGTGGCGTAATCTGTGGCCACAGCGATCCACCTGTTCCCAGAGGTAGAAAGAGTAAAGGGACAGCGATCCACCTGTTCCCAGAGGTAGAAAGAGGAAAGAGACCAAGTAAATCTAAACCAACCCGAAAGAATGGCTCCGCGGGAATGTCGATTGGTCGTGAAGTTCGTAGAGAACAGCCGAGCGAAGGTGTTTAGGGATCACAAGGAGTAATGCAGGGCCGTCGGGGTGAACGTTGTGGCGGTAGAGTACGCCATCTTGAAGTGTGAATAAGCGAAGGAACTGTCGGCAAGTGGCGATTCCAGGCGGTCAATGATGACACGCAAGGACGGGTCACGGCTCTGCTCGTCGGCGACAATATTGTTACGCGAACGAAGGATTAAGTTCTGGAGACTGTTTACAAGTATATTTACAAAAGATAGCTGCAGCGCTGGCCAGATCAGCCGATAGCTCGAGAGCCCAGAGCAGTTCGTCTTCTTCGTCTAGGCGCCCGCGCGCATCACCCAGAAGAAACACGCAATATGCATGTAGCAATATTATCTATGTGCAACGCCTGAAGACATACTACGGCCTGTTCCTCGTGGTTTCTTAGGCCGCCAGGACGACTCCTTTTCGTTCCACATGGTAATTGTAATGCACACGACTAACGCTGGTCAATAATCATCACCAGCGCTAGGCACTCTTGCTGCTACTTGACCGCTCCGTTAGCCGTTCTTAGTCCATAGCCAATAAACCTCTTCACATCGGTTCTTTCTTCTTTCCGGGGTTTTTACGTGCCAAAACCAGGTCTGATTATGAGGCACTCCGTAGTGGAGGGCTCCAGATTAATTTTGACCACCTGGGGTTCTTTAACGTGGACTACAACGCAAGCACACGGGCGTTTTTGCATTTCGCCTCCATCGAAATGCGGCCGCCGCTGCTCTTCACATTGGTTATATCGTGTTTGAGCGAAAAGCAGGAGTGGGAGGGGGTGCAGAGGTTCAAGGGGCTAGCGCTCCTTTTATCAAGTTGTTTTATTAAAGTCGAAGGTTTCTATGTGTTGATAAAACACATAGTGAAGGAACCACTGCTAATTAGCAGAAGTACACTAATCAACCTTTTAAGCAAGCATATTAAAAGCCACATGTTACAAGGGAATTCGTCCTTGTTGGAGCATGTCGAGCTGATGTGGTTGCGCAAAGAAATGCTACATCGAAGGTGGAGACAGGCGAGCTCCAACGAACGCTGTATACAAGGTTAAGAAATATGTGCTTAGTTTTGCGGGTTTAAAAATTCAATAGAATATTTAAACACCCATGGCTTTCTGTCACCACCTTTGAAAACTTCAAGAACATAAGGGCCAGCGTTTAGAGTTTTCATTTGACTGCACAAAGTTTATTCTTTTAAAAGTGGAGCTGTTTAAGCTCTTGGTCAGGCCGCGTTGTGCGAACAAAAAAGTGCTTCTGGCGATGACGTCACCGCGCGTTGCCTAGCAACCACCTCGCGGAGCGGCGTGTGCTTCGACTCCTCTCCGTGCCGTGCCCATGTTGCCCTGACATGGGACTTTACGAAGAGGGAAGGAGAACATGCGTGCGGCGCGCGCTATGCTCGAGAGAGAGGAAGAGAAAATGAGAGGGAGAGAGATAGAGAAAGAAATTGTAGCAGCACCAACGAGGCAATGCGCAGAGCTGCTGCCGACGCCGTCCGCGTTTTCCCGCGTTCGCGCCTAACGCACGCGGTGTCCGTGACTGCAGCCGGCGCCTATGGCGGCGGCTCGGTAGGTTTAGACCAGCCACGCCCCGGCAAGTGTGGAGGCGCAGCTTGGCCGTGATGTCACCGGGGAGATAAAGCCCGGGGCCGCCGCGACGGCGGCAGAACTCTTGTTGACTCTGTGGCGAGTACATGTAGTATTCACATGTGACGACTAAAGACGATCCGGACAACCGAAGAAGAAGCCGCCCATCTTGAAGTGCGTCGTGCGGCCAAGCCAGAATCTGAGCCGATTCGGAATACCGTGCCTAGCAGTACTTAAAATTTCCTTGCAAAGCTTAGCCAAGCCTAGTAAAACCTGGAAGAAGCTAGGTTGATCACCAGATTCGCTGTTCACTCCAGCCTTGCACCACTAGTGCAAGCTGCCCACATTTTTTTCTATGCAGAACAAAGTGAAGCAAGTTCTTAATCTACAAGTTTTGATACAACAAAGTGCAGACGTTTTGCTCGCGAAAAAAAAATAAGCACAATAGACACGAAGCAGACATATACCTTAATCAACACAACTAAAACATAACTAAGAAAAAGTATATATGTATATGCCCATCATGTCAACTAAAATCAGGTTCATACAATATCCAAAGAGAGAGAGAGAGAGCAAGCGAGAGAGGAAAGGCAGGGAGGTTAACCAGAAGTCAGTTTCCGGTTTGCTACCCTACACTGGGGTGGGGGATAAAGGGGTTGGAGAGAGTGCAAAGAGAGAGAGAGAGAGCGAAAAAAAAAACAGAAAAAAAAAACACAGGCATTGGTAACAAAGGAGGCGTTCCAGTCACAGACGTTCACACAGGCCAGTGGACTTCAGGAACCGCAGGAGCGCTTGCACGGCCTTCTGATGCGATGTTGAGTCGCGTCGATGTTGCAGACAATATCCAAAGAAACTACTAGGCCACCTGAGGCTGCCACATTCATGAAATAATGATTTTCAAAAAACTGGGACTACACAAACTATATAGTTCGACCATGTCACCTCGCACCCGTGACGACAGTGAATACCCGTGACAACAGGGAAATGCCTCTAGATGTCCATTGAGCATGACTATAGTACGGCGCGCTGCTCTGAGCGCCCGCAGTTGCATAGACGAAAACACACGGACGTGACTTGCGTTTACCGCGACGGCAAGGTTTCCCTGCAGTGTAGCACTGTCGTCTGCGCGCTGTGGTCTGCGCGCTGAACATCAAAATTGGGCCTCAAAATTAGTCACGTAGCGTCCGCCTCCGCAGAGTAATAATTTATTAAAGCGATTACCACAGTGCATGGGTCCCACTTCACACTTTACACGGAGGATATTACGCTGTGGATGATCCGAGGTTCCGACAGGCACATCCAAGACACACTCCAAGCAGCCACTGACCAGATCGAACAAGTAGGTCACGACTTCAATCTCAGGTGCTCCCCCAGCAAACGAGAGCTTATCCTTCTACCCCCCACGAGACGTTTCAGGGCGTCGCCCCTGAATATCCAACTCACGGTTGAAGGGTACTCTATTACCCAGGTAGACAGGATAAGGGTGCTAGGACTGCACCTCCAACGCAACCGAGCAAATCAGCATACCTTGCAAGCACTACAAACCACAGTAGATAATACGCTAGATAGATGGAGGATACTGTTAATTGCTTGATCCGTAAGATACGCACAGTCGCTCTTTGTCACAAAAGAGCGCGTAATCCAAGCGCGCGACGAGTGTCGCGCAAGCCCGCGAAAGAACACGCCGGTCCCGCGGCAACTTCAACAGAGGGGGAGAGCGCATACGCCTCAAGCAACCACGCTAACAACGGCGCCGAAACGTCTGGAACGAGGTTCGACGAAGCGACGTTAACCGGAGAGAGAGAGAGAACACACGCGCGCGCCGAGACTCCTTCTCACCCGGCGAGCCAAGAGAGATAACTACAGCGTGAGCGTGCGTGAACAGCATGAGTCATCATCACCCCCCCTCGAGAATGTTCCGAAAGCGGCGGTCGAAGGTACGAGAAAAGAGTAGAAGCTTCCCAAGCTTTGGCCGTGCTACGGAATCACAACTCCGATCGAATGTTCGAGAAGGACCGTCGACGGCTATATAAACGCCGTGCGAGCATTGTCAGTTAGGAATCCAGGAGTCCAGTGAGGAATTCAAGAGTTGAGTCCGCACCGTGAAGTGATGTAACGTGAAGACCAAGCGTCTGCGGAAGAAGGGGATTCCCCGGCAAGCTAGTCAACGAGTTCGTCGAGCGTCTGCATTTCCGGAAGAAGCTCCTTCTTCGAGATTTGCTCCCAAGTTACGCCGAGATCGTCTGACTCCAAGACCAACCAGCACGGTGAATACGATTGGACACTTAGTGTTCCTATTTATTTTGTACTTTACGTGTTGGACTCTTGTGCTTGTCGTTATTTTCTGTGATTGTTAATACCCATCTGATTTGTATTGTGTTGTGTCTAGCCTAAGTGTGCAAGTTTGTGTGTAACTGCCTTGTGTGAAGAATATATTTTGTTGTGTTTTGCCAACTCTGGGCTCTGACTCGGTCTTTGGACAGCAACCGGCGTTCGCTGGCGCACCAGAGGGCCCACTCTTAATTGTCCTTGCTTTCGTGGGATTATTTCGGAAGCTGATAATTCGGCTTTGGAATTTAGTCCGGCGTCTGCGCCTCGTTCACCGGGGTCTGTGACACTCTTGGTGTTCCAATTAGAGCATCCACACAAAGGGTGATGGCCACATCTACAATCAATACCCTTCAAGAATTAACCGAAACTCATCTATCATCGCAATACCACAGACTCACCACCACTGAAGCTGGGCGTGAGATCCTGAGACAACTTCACTACGCTCCACCATTCAACGAGAACAAGCGACATCAACTTCCTCTGAACATACATGGCCAATACCACAGCCAACCCCTACCGAGAAACATGCACCCTGCATTCCTCGTCAAACGCCGGAAACTTCGAGCCAGGACGCTACAACGCAGCTATGGACAGGCAGAAGGAGTGTACTATGTGGACGCTGCAGCCTACACCACTAACCATCGTTATGCTCTAGCGGTTGTAGACAACTAGGGCAACACTGTTCGTTCAGCATCAATCAGGGCCACCTCGGCGGGCGACGCAGAAGAGGCCGCCATTGCACTAGCATTGGGGCTACCTGATTGTGATGTCATCATCAAGACTGCTATCCGGAACTTCAGTCGGCTACATTACCAACCTCGCGCGCTCTCTACTTGTTGCTCATCCACCAGAAAACGACATCACTCTCCTCTCGACTCCAGCGCATCAAGCACTCCAAGGCTACTAAATGGCTCATGCCGCTGCTCGAGGATTCGCGGACCGAGTGGCCGCAAATCTGGGCATAACTTTAGAACCTAATGACTCCCAACGACACACCAATAAAGACACACTCATCACATTCCATGAAATTTGCACACATTACAAACACCAACGTCTAATGTATCCACCTCTCCCTGTAGCTAGTACGCGCCAGGAAAATATTGTGGCGCCAACTACAAACTCACACTTCGCACTTATTCTTTCCCGTCACATACGCGACAGCCAAGTGTCGCTTCTTCCCTGTCCAGACAGCCGATCTCTCCCACATCATGTGGCAATAGCCCATCAAATCTCCCCCCACCGCACCCTCAAACCTTTAATTAGTAGCGAGGAGCTGTGGGAGACTGCCCTGCGCAGCTCCGATCCTGCCCTACAGGACCGAGTCCTGAGGTGGGCTGAGGAGGTAGCGGAAGCCTACCACGACTGGTATTCGCGACTCCAGCCATTCATGCGACACCTAGCGGCGAGCGCCGGAAACCTCGTACGGAGGTCGGAGCGTCGGAGCAGACGCTCCGTCCGTAGCCTTCACACTGCGAGCGGGTGCGCGCCACCATCAACGAAACTGCGCACAGCCGTGGAATTATGCTGCGTTTTGCAGTTTTGCGGCGTCGAAGAGCCACATGGATTGCGAATCTTATCATAAGCTGCGACAACGGCAATTGTTATGTTCTCAACATCTTGCTCGAGAAAGTTTGTTTTTTGTTTTTTTGTTTTGTTTTTTTCAGCCGAGGGTCGGTTTGTTGTTTGTGTGAAGAGAACGCGATACTGTTGCTTGTACTATGTTTGCAGTAAAGCGCTACAGCGAACTTCAGGAAGTTTGCGTTGAGGTTGTTACTGCCATCGTGATAACGTTCAGCATACGCGTGCTGCAACAAGCAGTTTCATGTGATAGCCGGCGTGGTAATGCAGTTTATGATGCAAATGTCGCCGCGGTATTTAAGCTTTCCTTCATTAAAGCTGTTACATCGGATACATGCGGTGCACAACGTGGAACTACCGAGTATGGTACATCAGCGAAAATCAATCGTTACATCGGAGTTTCAGGTACTCCCGGGTAACGTCGGTAAATCGTTCTATGTAAGCACAACATGTACGCGCCAGCATGCAAAATAACTATGGGGTGGCATAGCGGTACGCCTTCCTTGCGACTTGGACACGCTATCCGTGTAACTAGTGCAAATTAGTAGGTGCTCATTTGAAAATGCGTAATTATCAAAGCAATTGTATCTCTTATCAGTGTCTGAAGGAAATTGGCAGAAGGAAACCGACGCTGCTAAGCGCGAACGCTAAGGTCAGCGTTCTCGGCCGGCGCCTTGGGGCCGGCTGCGACTGACGAGACAAATAAAGTTGGGCGGCGCGTGCCAGCGGCGCAAGCACGGCACGCGCTAGTCCGTTCTGAAAGCCTGCTGAGCTGGTCCTCTTGTTCTGGCGCTCCGCTGCGACCCCTCGGTTCTCGACAGTGGTGACTCCGGCCTCAGAGAATAATACGTGCCGTCCTTCGTCGCGACCTTGGCTGTTCAGCGGCCGAACTCGTTTACGGTGCACCCCTGCGGCTTCCTGGAGACTTGTTCGTTTCTTCGGCCCCCTCGCCCCAGCCGCTACAGTACCTCCAACGCCTACAGGACTGCATTCAGCACCTGCGCCCCGTACCACCTCGGTCATCGGACCACAGCATCTTTGTCCACCCGGACCTTGAGTCCTCGTCCCACGTCTTCCTCCGCCGAGACGCTATCAAGGCGCCTCTTACACCCTCCTACGACGGACCTTACCGTGTCCTCCACAAGACGCAGAAGTCCGCCACCATCCTATTGAATGGCCGCGAAGAAGTCGTTTCGCTGGACCGCCTCAAACCAGCCTACGTCGAAACGCCTCCCAAGGAGCTCCCCGCGGATGTCGCTGGCGCACCCGTCGATGTGCTCGACACCAAGACAGCCCCATCTCTGCCTCGTCGACGAGTACATTTCGCCGTTCCGTCTAGGCGGGGGGCCCTGTAGCGCCCACCGACGCTGCTAAGCGCGAACGCTAAGGTCAGCGTTCTCGGCCGGCGCCTTGGCGGGGCCGGCTGCGACTGACGAGAAAAATAAAGTTGGGCGGCGCGTGCCAGCGGCGCAAGCACGGCACGCGCTAGTCCTTTCTGAAAGCCTGCTGAGCTGGTCCTCTTGTTCTGGCGCTCCGCTGCGACCCCTCGGTTCTCGACAACAGTTCTTGCCACTTAAAGTGCAGGATTCGTAAATTATAGAATAACATGAAAATTAATTATATTCATAATGCAGTAGCTTAGTTAACATTAATTTACACAGAAACATTTGATTTATTTCATTAGTTTACACAGCAGCCATAAGCGACATGTTCGTAGACAGCGGGGAGTAATCAATCATGGTCAGGCCACGCAGCACAAGCCATACATGTACATGGTGTGCGAATGTGTTTTTATTGTAGTAAGCAGATCTTTCGGTTTCTTATTTATCGTATTGTTCTCTACGAGAGAAACAATGCGCCAACTACTGGAATAACTACAGCTAAGCGAAGCAACAGTCACGTTGCGCAAATCTTGAATGTAAAATAGATAACCGGAACGCAAAAGTAACAAGAAAGGTTCGCCACAGATTCGTAGTTAAAAAATTAAATTATGGGGTTTTACGTGCCAAAACCAGTTCTGATTATGAGGCACGCCGTAGTGGGGGACTCCGGAAATTTGGACCACCTGGGGTTCTTTAACGTGCACCTAAATCTAAGTACACGGGTGTTTTCGCATTTCGCCCCCATCGAAATGCGGCCGCCGTGGCCGGGATTCGATCCCGCGACCTCGTGCTCAGCAGCCCAACACCATAGCCACTGAGCAACCACGGCGGGTACAGATTCGTAGTGCATGCTCGCGATAAAGTGCAAAGCTTGATTTTAGGTTCGCTTGTTCTCTGGACTGAAAAGAGCGTGCAGAGTTTGCGCCTTCGCCGAACGAAAATGTGTTAAGGCAACAACAATGAGAAAGTGCGCGCCGGCTGCGCATTTATCCGCATGTACAGCGGCAACAGCTGATCGAGCAAGTCGGTGCGCTGCTGCAGGCCATGTTAAACGTACCAAACTGACCAGGTTGTAATATTTCGGCAATCCTGGCGAGGCCAGCGTGACGTATCCAACATCGCCGGCTGCTGTCTCGCACGCTCGAAACACCGGACTATCTATCCGCGCCTTAACAGTGACACAAAGCAGCAGAAACGTGCTTGTACTTTTCCGACTATCCAACAGTGCACGAGTACTTCGGTTCCACGACCAATGGGTTCAAGAATACATTGGTGATTTTCATCAGCATCTCGCGCAGGTCCGCTGTCACGCCAGATGTTTGCACACACCGTGTGACCACTTCAGCTTCATTACCCACTGTGCCTCTCTCAGATCGGCTAAAATGATTTGATCGGCGTAAGCTACTCGTTTTCCTTCCACAAAACAGCGCAAACCGGCATCACACTGCACGAAAATCATCAAACTACTGTGTACTATGCATCAAACACAGCGGTTTCGGCGACGCGGGGACCTCCGTATAACCGCGATGTTGCACAGTGTAGCCAGACGCGGCCAATTTTCGCAGCGCCCCCTGCAGTTCATTTGAGTTGCGAATATGGACGTCTAGCCACAGAAGGTGGGGATGGACGCCTGCTGGGACTGCAACACAAAGACCTCCCTCTCCCCCCGCGGCCCAGCCCCTTTATTAAGAAGGGAAATAAAAGTTTATTCATTCATTCATTCATTCATTCATTCATTCATTCATTCATTCATTCATTCATTCATTCATCAGCGTAATATCTTTCCAGGATTGCGTGCCTGTCTGTAAGAGGGGAGGGGGGGGGGGGGGGAGGGGGCTCTGGAATAATTTTTGTGGGGGGGTCGGGATCCTCCTGGGGGTGTTGGGGGCGGGATGGGGGGGGGGGGAGGGGGGGATGTATAAATCCCTGCTTCACTCCCTTCTGGACGCATTATTTCGTAATAAAGCGGATTCTCATATGCGGTTTCTATTGGTAGCTGCGGTCGGAACGCAGCGTAGACACCACGGCCACCGCGGGGTGCCGCCACGAGTCCATGGCTAAGGGCACTGCGTCTCGCAGAGGACAACCGCGTTTGCCTTACGTTTAGGCGTCGTAGGCATCAAAATCTGAAGTCGTGGCGTCTATGTTAGCATCCAAAATGCAATTTGAACTGCGCGCCACGGTAACATTTAGAAGGCGGAGCGTTGTGGCCACGCCCTCTACCACCGTAGCCTTCGCCGCGTAAGGCATTGAAGAAGGCACGGAAGCACAGCGGAGGCAGTTTTGATTGCCAACAACTCATCTTCTGCTGAACGCATTGAAATACTTTTTGCGGCAAAGCATTTCTGAAATAGCCTATTTTCACTTCAATTGCCTTTCTCTACTTAGATAAAAAGTAGTTCAGGGCCTCTTTAATAATGCAATGACACGTGATGTAATCGACAATAATATACAATATAAATATCATGTAACACAAGCGCAAAGCAATTTCTTTTCAGACTGTCGAACTAAGCAAGGTCGAATGGATGCATATACAGCCGTTTAAATATCAAGCACAAAATAAAAAGAAAAGCAAAACTGAATAATTACTCAAAATTCATTACCACATGAATAACATAACGGCCCCTTCTTTGACAGTATATGGTTCATCATAGCATCTTGGAGAGCAAATCTACGAATGTGTCACAGTAATTTCCTCAATAAACCTTGGAAGTCGATTCCATTCGCTGGCTGCTGAATGAAGAAATCAGAACTGCAGCCTGCAGTCCTTCCGCGCTGTGGATGCCATTTTTGCAAAGGACGAAGCGCTACCCAGTAAGGAGTGCTCCGCGGTGTGCCACTACATGTATGAATTTAGCCTCTGTCAAGTCAATTGATTATTGTGCTTTTTAAATGCAAATTAATGTCTCTGCAGCAGCGTTGCAATCATTTTTCTGTTCTCTGCACGTTTTCATTCGAACAAGTGGAGAACTGTTTTCAGTATCATAGAGCCTCAATAAATATTTATAATAAAGAACGAAGCAACATCGCCCTTTAAATCGCGCTGCGACCTGCAAGACCACTTGTCAAGGTCATTTAGTCGTCCAACGGGCGCCGAACTGTGGCACTACATCCGCGCTCGCGGGTCCCGTTGCGTTCGCTCTGCTGCACGGAACTACGGAAACAGGGTATATACGTACATCGGAATATCAACCAGTCGCCTTGTTTGTTTGAAACTATGGCGAACAATAGGACAAAACGAATGCATGTTGTGAGTGTTAGCGGTTCTTTTTGAAACGATGTTCTTCGCTATGGCTTCGAATCGAAGCGGCTATTATAGCCTAGCGGTGCTTCCGGCATGGTGTCGATCAAGGGGCTCTAGCCAGGCTGGCTGGGTGGCGGTGAACCGTGTCGCAGCGTGCCATTGTGAAACACTGCAATTAGGAATGGATAGATGAAGCGAACTCGATGCTGAGTTGTTTGTTGTTGCAGTGTAAGCTAAATTAAAATTAAATTCTGAGGTAATACGTGCCAAAACCACGATTTGATTATGAGGCACGTCGTAGTGTGGGACTCCGGAAATTTAGACCACCTGGAGACCTTTAACGTGGCCCCAATGCATGCAACACGGGCGTTTTTGCATTTCGCCACCATCGAAATGCTGCCGCGCCGCGGCCGGGATTTGATCCTGCGACCCCGTGCTCAGCAGCGCAACACCATAGCCGCTAAGCCACCACAGCGGGTGCAATTTAAGCTCTCTAGTTCAGGTATTAATGGCCGGCGGCATTAATCAAATATTGGCACGAGCTAAAAATAGAGCACTGAACTCAACATCCACGCCGTCGCGATATTACTGTTCATTTTGGCAGACAGGAGTCGTCGGGGGTGTAGCTCAGATGGTAGAGCGCTCGCTTAGCATGCGAGAGGTACGGGGATCGATACCCCGCACCTCCAATCAACTTTTTTTTTTTGTCCAATCTTTCTTTTTTTTCTGTGCTGCATTTGGCGACATTCAGAGAGCATGCAAATCGCTTGTCAATTCTCTCAATCATACAATCAGGTTTTATTTCCCGTATAACCCCCTCACTACCCCCACCACCTCCTCTTCCTCTTTTCTGTTTGTCGCTGAGTCATGTTAGATATGGGTAGAACTATAAACCGAAGATAGCCGTTACCATTACCTTTCTTTCTTTCACTTTTTTTTTTTTCGCACGTATTGCAATACTTAGCCGCTGGGACTCTACTTGTATTGTCCAAACAAATATGTAACTTAGGAGAGCCTTCATCTTTGAATCGGGGTATAATTATGCCCAACCGCGTTGCATTAACACGCATCTTTCAGTGCTTGAATCTGCGTGCAATTTCTTTTATTATTACTCTTTTTTTTTTTTTTTTTCCAGTGTGCACTGAGATACAAGCTTGCTTCCGTAACCTGCTGGCCCAGTGTTTCATTCGTGCGGTAAAACCTCTCGCGCGTAAGTCTTAAGGGCACAGTTATGAAAACGATTATGACGCGGTAACATGTGGTAAAATAAAGGAAAAGAAACGAAGCGGGGTCTGGCCCTTTTACTAACGTTCTACTGCATCTCATGTGGAACTAGCGAAAGAGCAAGGAAAGAGACCGGCTTGCGATATTTCGAGCACACAGAGTGCATACCAGGGTATTTCACGTTACGCGAAAACAATGAGTACGGACTCAGTCCGGGTTAATTCCATGAATAAGCCGAAGTCGACTAACGTTCCTACGAAGTTTGTGCTTCCTCGTCTTTCAGTGCGAAGCGCGTATTTTCTGCACCCGGAAAAGCGCGGAGACCGCAGCGGCTCCCGAGATCACTGACCCTGCTGTTGATGGTTCGCCGGTAGGACGGAAGATGGCAGGAGCTGTCCGCTGATCGCACAAATTTGAACGACTCGCTAACTCAGTTTTGTAAACATTGAGTGAAACCATGTGATACCGCCCTGCTCGTCAAAGTGGCAGCCATGCAAATGGGATTTAAGCTTCAGCGCGCTTTGTTGAAAAGCTTTGCAGCCCTAGTTAAACGCGGTGTGGATGGCAATGAATTAATCGGGGTTACA
>NC_051161.1:70738245-70773138 GCF_013339745.2 Dermacentor silvarum
TTTCATCCAGCAGCAGACATAAAATAAAATCAGCATTGCGAGATTGTCCACCCAACTCTTCCTCGAATCCCCCCCCCCCTCCGAAAAAAAAAACGCTTAACCTTGCACTAGGCCGCGCAACGCTTGAAACAGCGAAGCTGGGCGACCGTAGCCCAGTATTTTCCGGAAGTGCGCGCAAACTTTTCATCTTATTACTCATGATGATGATAATTTCTTTTCGCGCGTCTCGAACTTACGGTCGTCACTGCGCGTTGCACAGCGCAGTTTGCAACACCGACACCACGTTGCAATGCAGATACCGCGTTCCACCGCGTTGCAATACCGACAACGCGTTCCAGCAGACCCGCTCCGTGAATGCGTTTCTCTCTCTCGCTATCATAGCGCGCAAAACCTCTATTTCACCTCCCACTTACCCCTCCCCGTTGGCGCTGAGCCGTGCTCCCTCAAGGGCTGCAGAAGATAGCGCCAACCTTTCCCTTTCCCTCAAGAACCACTTATCCTCTATTTCACCTCGCAGAGCACGAGCGAACAAACGCGCCAGCTGTGGACGAAGACGACGATGCTCGAGCGCAATCATATGGTTCGCATAAATGCCTGCTCTGCAAGTGTGGCTGTATAACCTGGTAGTTACAACGCTCGCCTTGGGATCGGGGGTACGCGGTTTCGAAGCGCGCCTCGGCAAGAAAGTTTATTTTCTTTTATTTCTTGATATAGTTTCTTGATACGAACCACAAACCAAAAATTACGGCTGGCTTAAACAGCTTCGCTGTTATAAAGTAACGAAGAGATAAGAACGAATCTCAAAAGAAATTATGATTGCTGTCTCGGAGCATAACAAATCGCCTGCTAACTTCGGGCATTTCGCCAAGCCAGCAGAAATGACACGTTGTAAATAAATAAATGACATGCTTGGTCGTTTTAGTAAATATCATAAGTGGCAGAATAAAACTAGGCATAGCGCTCAAAGGCATCGATACACGTCCTACGTCGGTTTTTGCCATAGATGGACAGTAATATGTACTTATCTTGCGCTAGTATTTAAAATATATCACTTATGGTGTTTTCTCAAAGAATTTTCTAATCGCCTGTGACAGCTCCTTTCCACCTTCGAGTAGCATGTATGCCAAAGATGAAAAATTACGTGCATGAGAAACCCAAATATCTCAGGTACCTATTTTATTATATTCTGTAATTAGCTTTTTTGCAATTTCTCACTTTGGATCTCAAATCCAGCAGTAGAGAACTCCTGTTTCGTTAGCAGAAATTGTAAGACTCGCTACACATTCCAGATATCCGCGCTTTCAAGTGTACTACAAAGTACACTGGCGTTATGGCTAAGAGTTTCCCAAAAGCATGCATCAAGCAGTTCAGGATTATCTTAACTCTAACTGCTATGCATTTAATAGCAGAATATAAGGATGGGTTACTCGAAAGGCGCGCTATAGCCTGAGGCGGCTGCGTGGCCCCGAAGGCGCTGGTCCTGGCCAGCGGCATCCAGCCACTGCTCGTGCATTTGTCGTCCTGTACTCCCTGCACCACTAGCCGCGATGTCCCGGATGACGGCGGCAGTTTCCACAAGGCTTACAATTTCTGCTACGCAGTAATGATTTCTCTACTGTTCGGCTTCAATTTCGACGTTGCAACGTGTACTCTAAAATAAATAATTACAAAGTTGATTAGTGAATATTTCTGCCAAGCCACCTGGACATCGCAATTTCACGCGCGAATAACGTCCACCTCTTCAGGGTATCTACTAGAAGAGGCCGAATTTTGTTATATGCTCCATACGAGTTTTCAAAAATTTTTGCAAAATATGAAAGTACGAGGTATACGCCATGTGGACTATACCCAGCACTGTTGGGAAGTGCAAAGTGAGACTTTATGCCATTATTACGCATGGCTTAATTCTAGATGTAGTTTCTACTGTTTCAGCTCGTACCGCATACCCAAGAATTTGTGACATTGCCCTTGCGGCCATCTGTCGAACTTCCCTGCAATAGAATGGCATGATTCGAAGGGCAACACACAAAAAAAAATTCTGAAGAGCACCAGAACTTCAAAAAAATTCCAGTTAGAAGCGTCAAGAGGGTACACCCTTCTAATAACATGCGTATTTACGGCAAATACTCGTAAATTACCAGCTGCGTTATAGAAGTGTTTAATTTCTGACTATTATTCTACTATAACACAGCAAAGTGCCGTAAATGAGCATGTTATAAAAGAGCATACGCTCTCGGGGTTGCTGATTGAAAGTTGTTGGAATTCGGGCGCCCTTCTGAAATATTATTTTTTAAAAGTAATATTTGAAAATAATATTGAATAATCTGCCCCCTGAATCACGCTGGTGCGCTGCGGTGAAATTCGGCAGATAGCCGAAGGGTCAATTTCGAAAAGTCCTGGATCAATAGGGCATAGAACTCAAAGGTATGAAAACACGCCAGAGCTCTTCTTGACGCTGTTTGATCTCTGTGACATCTCGCAGTGCCTAAGCAAAAAGCGAAGCGCACGAAATAGCGGGCTCCTCGCTAATACCATAGCAACGAGAGTGATTGCGCTTCACAAGAATAGCGCCTCAGCGTCGACATTTTTACCCTCGTACTTAATTCTCCTCTCCGTTTCATAATGGTGTGCAACAAAGCAACTAAGCTCACGCAACCAACTACATCACGCTGAATCTGCACTGATTAGCGAGACTGCGTCATATGAAGAACGCAGAGAATGATGTAATCATCTCACATAGCTGAATACACGAAGACATGCCATTACAGGATATACATAGACAAGAAAAGAGCCTAAACCTCCTGATCTGAAAACCAGGCGTTACGTATGCTAGCCGGCTGTTGAAACTATAGGACAATGCAAATAAAAGCAGAGGTCATCGGTTACGAGACTGCGACACAATTCACAGTTTATGACGCATGGCCACATGTGGGCTTTCTCCTTTACTGCTGCCCACTTTCACTTGTGAAGAAGTAGTGGTTAATTTTATACAAATGGCGCTACGTGTCTTTTTTTTTACGTTTGTTTCTGAAAGGAAGCGCGAAAAGACAAAAAAGTGTTCTGCAGGCTCATTGTAATTTTCCTGAGGCATAGGAATGTCAGAGCTCGGTATAAAAGGGCTACCAAAGCACCCAATAATCCTACTTCTGCACATCGTCGGAGAAGAGACCGGGCAGAACAGCCATGAAAGCCTTCATTACCGTCGCACTTCTCTCCGCCGGTGAGTTCAAACGACTTAGTGGCAAGCGCTTTGGTTCGAACAACTACTTCCGTGGCCCTTACATGACAGTAAGGCTATCAGCGCAACTTTGGTTACTCTTTTTTAAAGTACTTACGCAGTAAAGTCCTCATGTTTACGGGCTGCAGTATTTCTCAGGAAGATTTTATCGCAGAAGCGGTTTTTGTCGAGTTCTCCCGCACACTTGCGCTGCACGTATATGCAACGTAAAAGTCCATCGCCTGGCAAAGGAGCACCTGACCTGCCTATAGGCCTGCCCGCTTCAGGCCGAATAAGTAGCCGTTTCTAATTCGTTTTCTCCCTCCACGGGAAGTGAATGAAGTTGTAGACTTCCGCTACGCGTTATCTCACTTTGGCATCAAAGTTCAGGCGTCGTCGGCGGAATTCTTGAGATTGGTCCACAATATTCAGGAATGAAGGACTAACCTATGGGTACACAAAGACAGCTGGCGATCTCACCTCTATGACAAAACGCGCTGAAACTCGGCATGGTGACAGACGGCGCCACCATTTTATTGCCTAGAAATCGGTATCTTTTGAGCCGTGTTATCGCACACGACAGGCATTTGACATTGCCTGGGATTGGTGTTTCTTCAGGCAACATGCACCACCATAAATACTCCCCTCGTTCACCCATCAACGCTCGGACGAAATAGTCTTATCTTTATTATTTTTTTATATTTTGTGACGCTCTACGCATCCTACATGCGGTAGCTTCTCGTGGCTAAACAATTTTTTGCTTCAGTGACGTGTCTGACAACCTTAAATGCCTCTGTCAGCAGTGATCGCTCATGTTCTATAATACATTAGGATTTTAAAATTCACCTGGCATAATTATTCACTGCCCCTTGTTTGTCACGCCTTTTCTAAAATGCTAATGTTACTGCATTAAAAAGCTTCCTAGAAAAGTTTCCGCATTCTCCCAGACATGTTTTTCAGTTTAAACAAAGAACACTGAAACTCATTGATAATGCTTGCTAATCTCAGCATTGTGCGAGGTGTATAGGTGCCAGGAAGCGGCAAATAAGAGTGACGCCAGTGAAATAGGTGTGCAATTAGTGCTGGCTTAAATAGAAAAGATAACATTGTTCGAAAATAGCAGGCGCATCTGTTTGTTCCTATAGGTGAAAGAATTCAGGCAGTTGCTCAAAAATTAATACCCCGTTTAGACCTGCCGGAAAGGGGAATCTTTGCAGTCATTATGCAACGTTACCACAGACAGTCGTATATTTCTCGAATAATGTCGGCGTTCGTATAATATGACAGGAAACTTGCAATCTCTCACAGGTATGCGCGGCCTAATTAAAAAAACAGAATGTTTATTATCAACGCAAGAAGTATTCTATAACGATAGATATTGGTTATCTATGCCTTACAGAAAAATCGAACACGAAGGACGTGTAATTAGCGTTGTCGATTAAGTTTCACGTGAGTCCTATAAACTTACTTCTCCTCGTTATGCTCGCTATGAGAATATTGAGAAGAGGTTGGATCACTTCACTCCCTCTTTAGCGACAAAATGTAGCGTTAACGCAAAGCCCGAAGCGACCCTGCATCTTTCGCCACCAAAAGCTATCTGGTACATTTCGAGCCATAACTTGCTGATCATTATGCTTGCCATCTTAAGACGCATGGACGTTTTGGAATAATTGCAATCGCTAGGAGATTGGGGGAACGAGAAGGTGGCGTTCACCTATTGGATTTGTATTACCATGACAATGGTAGACGATGGTTCACAGTGAATTTGGAGTTTCTTCCCGAGTCGGCGTGGAGGGAACAGATCCGATGAGTGTCGCTAAGTCTCTGTCTTTACACTGGGTTGTGAGCACATTCCGGTTGATAGATGACAGGCTACCTGGAGACACATATTGGTCCTTTATGCTGTATACACTGCAGATAAAGGCATGGCTTGAATCTAGAGTATTCTGGTAATTGGGAGCCGAGGACAGGATAATAACTTAAGCATGAGTTCACTCCGGCGTCTCTGTTGTGGCGGCGCTGGAGCCAGGACAGTTGATCTGGACAGATCCACGCGTGATAGTGAGTTCCACATAATCAGACATCAGGTAGTCGGCCCCCAAGAAAGTCTGCAGGGAGAGCCTCGAAGACGGGTGCTATCGCGCTGTTATCAATGTAACGCAAGGGACGCGGAGTTCACGGTGGGATCGTAGGTGTGGGAAGACGCTAAAGAAGCGATGTTCGCTCAGCACCTTCGTTAACAAGGGCACATAACTCACTGATTCCGTCGGCGCGCACTTGAATCAGTGCAGTGACAACACGTTTGACTGGTATTCGGCCTGCTTCTGGTTTTCTGCAGCGTTTGGGGGAGCTAGTGCAGTCCCCACACTGACACTTGCAACAGAAGCTTGCATGACCTTAACTGGATGGAGGATGAGGCGCCTCCGAAAAAAGTTGCAGTGGCTTAGCTCGGCTATGCCAGGATATACGTAGCGTTAGCAAAGGTTCAGCTGATTATTCTTAGCTTTCCTGGTTGTCTCCTACGCTCAACCGCTAATTGCCAGGCAACTACTTCGGGATCCGATGAGTCAAGCTTCTCCGTTCTTCTGCGCTGTTGAGCAGCATTTGCGCTCTCCTTCTCCATGGCTATACCACACTGGCAAACGCCAGTCAGAAGCGCAGCGGCTCCAGCGCAGTGTCAGACGGCGACTGCACAGCGAGCGCGCGCCGGCGCCAGTGCGTCTACCACGGCTACGACGTCACTCCTCTGGAATGCGCAGACCGGCCGCAGTGAGTCGCGCGCGGCGGTGGCGGAGTGCGCGAGAGGTGCCGGCTCCGGTGGCTCCAGTGCGCGAGCCGTGTGACATCACTGATCCTTGCGCATGCGCAGCACGGCTCTTGATGTGCCGCGCGAAACGGGCTTGGCTAGGCCAGTGTAGCTAACGCTACAAAAGAAAAGCGGCCAAGCTTGCACTCGGTCGTGCAAAGCGTAGGCACAGCGAAAGTGTCAATCCCTCAAGTCTTACTGGCTGCTACTGCTAGGTATTAACTTGACTGCTGCTAGGTCTTAACTTGGTTTAACTTAACTACGCATGTAGGGAAAGTATTCTCGAGCGATCATTTTCGGAGGTACCTTCCCTTTCGCAACATTTCACGTGACTAGTGCTGGACGCGTTGGCGCCTACGAGCGACGGCGTTCCTAGCATGCCACAAACTCAGGCAGGCAGGCAGGAGCCGTGTCTATGTCGGGCAAAGCGAGCACGTACCAGCGCCGGCGGTTACTAGGCAATGCGAGATGACGTCATCGCTACTGCTTCGGCGCATGCGCGGCTAGGCAACGCGGGCGGCGTCGGCAGCAGCTCTGTGCGTTGCCTTGTTGGCGCTGCTACAATTTGTTTCTCTCTCACTCTCACTTTCTCTTTCCCTCTCCTGAGCATTGCGCGCCCCCGCGCGCATGCTCTCCTTCCCTCTCCTTATTGTCACATGTCAAGGCAACATGTGCATGGCACGGAGAGGAGGCGAGGCACATGCCGCTCCGCGAGGTGGTTGCTAGACAACGCAGTGACGTCAAAACTCGGCGAGGTTTTGCGATAGCAGGCGCCGCCTTTTACGGTGAGCTAGAACAGCTTCGCTGTTAAAGCAAGCAGATGGTGTGGTTACAGCAGGATGGTGAATGCCGCTCTCGTGAATCTCGGCTACTTTACGGGTAAAAGCGTGGGTTGTTGTATTGAGAGGCTCGGCCGTCAAAATAGCAGCATGAAGAGGATGCAGCAACCCTACAGGATGTGCTACTGATCCGAAGGAGAAGGCCAGGTCAGGTTCGATACGCTGAAAAGCCTCAAGTTGTAATAAATGTACACAACGATACCCTAGGGTGAATTACATTACAAATTTCTATTGGTCTTATACCACCGAAATATATAGGCCCAATAGGAAAAACTACAGGACCCATAGCAGAACGTCCAGGTGCCCCTAGAAGAACGTAGAGGTCCTATATCAGAATGTACAGGTCCCATAGCCAAGTGCTCATATTCCATAAAAGTACCAGGACACTTGAGCGTTTTATAAGACAAATAAAAAGCTTTCTGGGTCCCAACTGAAGCAATAGAAGCAGTGATATAAGCTTGTAGTTGACAAATAGGATGCCTGATAGGTCCTAATAGATAAAATAGATTTAGTGATCATGATATAAACTTGTATGAGTAGTATTGCTCCGCAAGAAGCCCACCAAGCAGACACGCCAAACATCGAGAATCAAGGGACAAAATGCGCCCCTTTATTTCAGGAATTATGCGTTCCAAGCTATATATTTGTTGCACTGAGGATATTTCTGTACCGTTCGTTGTTTCGCTGCGTAATTTGGTAGCGATCAGAGCTGGCCGCCAGCACATCCATAACGGTGTTACAGATGAGGCGATAGATATAGTTGACGAATAGTTATATAAGTGTTGTCCTGTGTGTGAGTTATTTGGCAAGGCAGCAGCAAAACCACGATCAGTGATGTCCGGTAGAGCTGGCCTAGAAAGGTTCCCTTTGAAATGAACATTTACTACATCTTTGTAGAACAAACCACTTTGGTACACAGCGCTCTATCTACACTAATACGTTTGTAAGCTAATAAACCAACAAAGGCTGTCAGTTTTCTTAGTGTGCCAGGTCTATTCCATAAGACAATAGAACAATATAGGCCATTAGCTGTATTGGTCTTGCAGGTATACCTTTTCATAATTCAATAAGCTGAAACCTATAAAAAGCAATACAATATTTCTATTGAACGTTTTCCTAGGGCGTCTTCGGATAAGGCCTGGGATTGAGCGCGCATCTTCACTGGAACGTTAGTCGTATAAGTAGTGGTTTACGAAAACCGTTACCAGCGCTGTAGGTCAGTACGTCCATCATTGGGACGCGCGTCCTTCGTAGCTGTTCCACGACTGGGCAGCGCCTCTATGCCTGCCTCGGGCAAACAATGTTTCGGAAAAGTGTGGCCAACTGTGTTACTCACCGGAGGAGTCAGCGGTTTGCAGCCACAGCACAGGATCACCTGTGAGTTCGCGCAATTGTGGGGGCTCCGTCCGAGTAATCCAGCCAGTGCACGAGACGCGTAGCCGCAGACGTGAACATCTGGACGGCGCGTTAATGTGCTCCGACAATAATGCTGGGACTGCCGGAAAGATTTCAGTAATGCTTCCAGGTGAGAGTCGGCCAGTAGTCATGAACGGCGCCCTCGCAAATAGCGGTGCTAGAGTTAGGCGCAAGATTCATGCCTGGAGAACACAACTCACAGCAGCTCATCGAGATTCCTCAGCAGGATCGTATAGCCTTAAATCGCGATCTTCTACGGCTGCGCCAATGTAAGAAAAGAGTCCCTCTGTAAGAAGATGTTTTACCTTTAATTCTGTGGTCCTGCTTTCCCGTGCTGCCATTGTATTTTGTCACTACGGTATATATATATATATATATATATATATATATATATATATATATATGAGGAGATAGAACATCAATGGGCCAGTAGTTATTTGAAATAGCGGTGTCGTAATGAAAAGGGAAATGCCAGCAGTTTCGAGAGTGGTACTTTCTTCTTCAGCGCAGTTTGACAGTGCGAATCTTCCAAATATTCACGAAGACAGTTCCATTGTAGAAACAGTTTGCACACTTAATTTTCAGTTACTGTTGACGACAACGCCACTATTAGGCCGTCACACATGCATACACACACACATACTGAGTTTTTTACACATATGAAGGCCGGATCCACGGCACCAACGTAAATTCAACATCATTTCACCTGTGCGTCAAACCCTCTTTCTTGTCGTACATTTACGTATCTGACGATACCTTGACTTCGAATACATATGGAGAGAGGACTGTGAAATGCTAATGGACGCGAAGCAATGGTGGGCTAGGCAAAGAGAAGTCGATTGGTCGTACATCACATAGCAAGTTTTTTTCTCATTTATTCACAATTTATATTATATAAACACGGTTATTGTCTCCTATGCATCGTGTGGGAACAACGTAGATTTAAAGTGTCAGGTAAACAATGTACAATAAATTCATGCTGCTGTTCTTAAATTTATTTCTAACTTTTAATTAAATAGACACCGTTATTTTCCCCTATGCATCACGTGGGGGAAACACAGGGTTAGACCGCACAATAAACGAAGTACAATAACATTATGCTAATGTTCAATGCATTAAAAAAACTAGTGCTTCAATTTTGGCGACGCTTCGGTACACTGCACTATGTTAATGCAATGAAGAGTTAAAATCCGAGAATGAGCAAGAGAACTGTTCTGTGCACGTTATGTGTAATAACTGATACGTTGGTTTGTAAATGATATGGCATATAAAAATGGATATAATAGATATATATGGATATATAAAGATTAATTTTATTCGGGAGGAAAAATTGATTTGGAATATTTCTTGGTACGAATGAAATCGTCCGTCGTTATGAATTTGAAAGAACAGAAAGCTATCGGCATATTATAAATCAGAAGATGACACCACGATATGTAGTAAAGCGCAAATCAAGTATGTCACTGAAGTATGTGACATCAGAACTTTCCTTTGGAGCCTTCCTAGTCCTGGCTGTCATATTATTAAGCTTGAAATTGTTTTTTCTGTTTGATTTATGACTTTGTTGATGCTTTTGGCTTTTCACTTAGGTATTTTTATTGAACTAAATTAGTACCATAATTCAATGCTCCTTGTCAAACACGCATGCCTCCCTCTCTCCTCTATAAAACCGAAGGCTGTGTAAATAAAGCACATGAAATGAATTGCAATACAATGCCGAAGTCTTGTAGAAGTTGACTTCCAGGCAATCAAAGCCGGCATTCACCGTGTGGACAGCCGATGCGATTTGCAATGTCATATTTGGAACCGGAGTAATGCTTGCTCGTAGTCATACCTATGCATTGAGTTTATACATTCCAGCTAAATATCGCGGTGGAACATTGCTATTACGACGGTGGTACTTCGCGGTCCATCTTTTGTTTCTTATCTCTAATATCAAAAGGCTAGCTCAATGCAATATTAATGAAGATAATAATTACATGCCTCTCCTGTTTAAACACTTCCGAATAGTGCAGATTTTACTAAAACAAATGCTCAAACTATGAAGCAACCGTTGCATGCATGTGCAGATAATGGGAAATGGTATATGTTATTTTCAAATGTGAATGACGTCCTGACAAAAAAAAAAAGAAATCTGTTATATGATTCGAAATAAATGCATTATAGAGTAAAATATTATACGTTCCAATTTATTATTTAAATAAAACCAACGAAAAAATATTTAATAATCATTTCTCCCCACTGCAGACCAAATATGGCAAAGATAAAATGGTGCTGTTATGAGTCACAGTTAGTAGGCTACGGCGATCTTGCCTTTCGTCAATGAACGCGGCCTCAAAAGCACTTTGGTGTAAACGTTTTTCTTTGCTTTCTTCTTTATAATAAATTTCAGCTTCCCTGGCGTATGCTGGCCCTCGCCCAGCCACAACAAAGGTAGATGTCGGTAGCAGCCGCTTAGGAGCTGCTGGCGGCAGCGGTAGCGCAGGCCGCGGTGGCTTTGGCCTGGGCGGATTTAGTGGCCCTTCCGGAAGCGGCGCCGGCGCAGTTGGTGGCAGTCTGGGAGGAGCCCCAGGCTTCGGCGTTGGAAGTGGCTTCGGCGTTGGATTGAGCAGCGGCCCCACCAGTGGGTTTGGTAGTGCTCCTGGCGGCCTTTCGTTTGGCGCCGGTGGACCAGGGGGTGCTAGCTTCGGAGTACCCCAGGGCGCTGGATTCTCGGGAGTCGGGTCTGGACTACCAAGTGGCGGCAACTTTGTTCCTGGCTTCAGCGCAGGTCCAAGTGGTTTCGGAGTAGGTCCAAGTGGCTCTTCCAGGCCCGGAGCTTCCTCCTCTGGTGCATCTCGACCCCACGGAGCTGGCGTTAGTGGACGCCCTTCTGCGGGAAGCTTCGGTTTTGGTCCAAGCGGTGGCGCTTACGGAGGATACGTCCCAGGCTATTTTGGGGGCTACAGTGATGATTTCTATGGCGGATATGGCCCAGGTTTCTACGGTTACCCATATGGCTATGGTGATGGCTACGGCTATTACGGTCCCTATCCCAGTTACGGTTACGTCTTCCCTGGAGCTTCCGCCGGTTTCTTTCCTGTTGGCCCAGGCAGCGCCAGCGCCGGCTCTGGATCTAGCGGCTCACAAGTATCTCTAACACGCTCAGCTCCGAGACCTTCGGCAGGTTCTAGGTAGGAAACTTCACCTTCAACATGACTACGTTTATGTTTATGTCAAAATCGATAATGCACATTATAGTGACGGCACCATACGCAGTCAGAGTTGTGTGAACAAAATCGATGCACGTGTGTTGTCGCTAATACTTGCAGGTTCGTAATTACGTTATTTATTTATCTCAAATTTTAAACTGGTGACATGCTTCAATAACATTTTCTAATATAAATATTACAAGGTGGTAGTTTTAATGAATGTTTTGTTTATAACACTATCAGTTGATATCTAAAGGGCCACTATATGGTGTTTGCATTACACATAACATCACAAAAAGGCTTTTACGGGGACGATTATCGGTGGGCTAAAACTTTAATTATGCGATCAGCATTCTTAGGATGCTTCACGTACTTTTCGGTATCTATGTCCGGGTCTAATCATTCTCCTTACACTTGGGCCACTGGCTATTTCTCACGGAGTATGTGCCGCTCTTCAATGAAACAAAAATTCTTAAAAGTTATCCGGTGGTGGGTGGAATCAATCCCTCGTCATATACGCTTTGCAAACTACCGGCTACAATTCTTAAATTGCAATACGTGCCGTAAAGTAATTATTTCGAAAGATAATTAGTGGATTTTTGTTAATTAGTTCAATATGTGTTTTTATGTCCCGTGCAAGTAATGTTCGCCTCTCTGAATAATCCAGCTCAAGGACGAGAATTATGCTATCTGCAATAGGTTATTTTTAAAAATTCCGTAAAACTTAAAAACATTCACCCTGTTTAATGTCTAAATATATATCTTGCCTAAATTTAGACGTGCGTCACGCCCAGATATCACGGCAGGCGCCGCTAAATTGCGCATCGTGTCCTGAGGGATGCAGGCATAGATAGCGGTACAAGAAGTTATGAGGAAGAGAAAAAAATTATTAAGAAGATTTATACAAAAGTGCTATGATGAAGAGCATGTATAGCATACCTTAATAGCTCAAGCAGGCTAGGGGTCTATTTTTCACCGGCCCGTTTCAAAGAGAATGCCAAATAAATCATCATCATCGATGCTAGAGCGAGGAGCCCGGCTGTGTACACGCCTAGTTTATGACGTGTTTTGCCGGTGGCAGTGTGGTAGGTCCCTACACTGCTTCAGTGCTAAGTGCATTAATGTTGACATTCATGGTGAAATCAGTTCTGCCCGAATTTTCTTTAATTCCCTTCAAATATTATTAAATACAGGAGAACTGCTCTTCGGCGGGGGAAGCACCGTTCACACTCAGTAATTGTAATAATTTCACTTTGCAGATGTTAGCGTACGTTAACTGCTTCAGTTCCAGTTGAAAACCGAAGACTTTCATGTACATGTATTGGCAGGTCAATAAACAGCATATTAATATATTAGTTATTTGCTTGAAATTCAAGCGTAGCGTTGCAGTTGAATATTCTGGGTCCCACCTCATAAATACCAAGATATCGAACCGCACAAGCTAATCGATAATGAGAAAATAGAGTTAACGACGGAAAAGCAATATAAAGTGCCTGGAAATTTATGCGCGCTGATTAACAGTTAAAGATAATGCGGACCTGACAGCAGATTTCATATCGCCAGTTCAAATGAGTTCAAGTCAAGCAAGTCGTCAGTTTATTTAGAATCACACAATACGAACTGGCACCTGCAAACGATAAGAATGTGAAAAATAACCGTCACAAATAAAAAATTATCAGGATGATATGCAGTTGTAAGAATGCTAGAAGCAACTCTCGTGCTGGTTTGTGCTCGATGGAGCATGCGTTCTAAGAACAGATGCTGCTGATAACAGTGGTCGCGAACGGTACTGCCGAGCATTATCGAGATTCGTAAATATTACTTGCGGCCTTCAGGACAAACGTGTGGTGTGAAATCTTGCACCGTTCTTCATCACAATGTTCCCCCACATCGGTCCCTTCAAGGCATTGCCAGCTGAATGTTGAAATACTGACACTATTCAAGCTCTTTTTTTATGTAGAAAAGTTGTTCGTGATGGTGTTTCATGGATGAAAGGTTTACGCGAAGGAACATGATGACGCGCGATAGCCGTCTTTTGCACACTAGCGGTAACGAGGATTTACATAAGGTTACCCTAGCAGTTTTTCGTCCCGGTTGGCGTGTATTGTTGTGTAAAGGCTTTTGTATATTGTACGGGGAACAGAAGTAAGCATACCAATTCTCGAAAGATATGTTGCCGTGTGTCATGCCGGATAGATATAGACAACAAAATACGTAAAAACGTGAATGTGTCAAGCGTCAGCAAGTGTAATGCACATTCTTGACATTTTTATATATCAGTAACGAATCTACTGTACTTTCTTTGGAATGTCTAGTGCAAGCTCCAGCCGCCAATCAAGCGCCAGCCGGGCATAATCTACAGTCATGGCTACTACTGGAAGCCTTACAGTAATGGAGGTAACGTACTATCCAAAATATACAAGCATTAAATCTTATTTGATATTTTACCTGTGAACCTGCTTATTGGTTGCGAACTGCTTGAATGGATATAGGAGCTTCGCGTTCTAGTGCTATACAAAGAAGCATATGGAGTGCATAATATGGCTAATGTGTCTAACAAGCTCAGTGCACCATTACGTTGTAGCGCGGTAATGCGTAAAAAATAGGAATTGCTATTTATTGTAAAACTGGAAATGGTAATGGTATACTCCATGTCATCCGTGACGTTGTTGTACGATTTGGTTATGTGCACCAAACCACTTCTTAGACAGTGATGTACTGCAATATCTGTCACGACGCAATATGCAGATGTCCTTCAGTCTCAGTCTACAAGAATAAGAAATAGAGTACACTTGATATATATTACATAAATTATTCAAGGATAGAATTGGTGCCTCTATTGCCTTGTTCACAGTTTGTGCTCCGTAATAGCGTTTATGCACTTTCCGATATTTGTTCTTTAAGCGGCGAAGCAAAGAGTTAGGCGAATAACAGTCACAACAACTTTATATTCACGTAATATTGTTTGCATAATGACATTATCAGACAGAGAGTCCTACCGTATTAATAAAACATAACAAGACAGCGTAGTAGGCCCTTTATTTTGAGAAGATATGTAATAAAATCTCTATTTCCACATTTTCTAGGACCTGGTGATGTTCCGTTGGCCGATTCAATCAAGTCTCTCTAAAAAAAAAAAAAAATATTAGTTGTAATGTCTCCAACACTCTCCGATGACGTCCTGCAAACATTCAAACAATAAAATAAAAATTCGATATGCAACTAGACTGCCAAAGTTTTCGTGTCTTTGCTCTTAAAACATTTTGAAGTACGCACATGTACGCAAAGATCAGCGGGCCATTTAATTTTTTTTTTGTTATCTGTCATTGTTTGGGGAGTACTTTGCAGACATAAAAAAATAGTGTTTGTCAACTAAATCTTCCGTACTGTGCGCCTTGAGCAAGAAATCCGCTTAAAAGCCAGAAAGATCTAAGCAGGGTGGTTCTTGTCTACGCCAACCAGCTTGCCTCCGCCGAATTAAAACATCCCAATATACACGAACGCCCTGGCGTCATTGCGTCCGCTGTTTCCTTTCTATGCCCGCAGCTTTGGAAACGCCAACTAGCATAGCATGAGCGTCGGCCCCTAATAGGGCAGTTTGGTGACATAGAAGGAGAAAATAAATCCTAACAAAAAATATCGCGACGTCCATGGGACCAAGAAAGACAAGAAAGATGGACGACACATTTACAAAATAAAAACTTATGTGTATTGACAGAAACAGCAACACATATATACATGTACAGTCAACCACAAAAGTTTGCGGACCACGCGAGCGCGTGCCAGACTGCCTATCCGCGCCACCTAGCGGTACGCCACCTAGCGGCGACAGGGGCGCTCTCCCGGATATGAGCCCTCTTGGTACTCGCCTGCCTGTTAATTTTTTATTCCCGTGCATGACATTGTTAGTTCGTTGTGTTGACGCAGAGCGCTGTCTGCGATAAGACCGCCACATATCTGGCTTGATAGCAGTATCGGAGCAATCACTGCAACCTTTGTCGACTGGTGTGCCAGTGGGTAGATAAGTTTCACGAAGCGCTGCGACGATTTTTTTACGCGACGTTTACTGGCGCACTTTGGTTGGCAGCATCTTGGTCCAATGAGTGTTGCTGCTTCTGCGTCTTGAGAGAAAGGGTAGGGAGGTGTTTCACTGTCATCAAAAATAAAGAAAAAGCGGATGCATAGAAAATTTTCTTTCACACATAGGCGCATCTTCGCATCAGTCGCTGAAAACGTAGTAGACTTGCTTCAGGCCACGTGGTGATTGCCTATTTGGAAAGATGCCGCTGCGTGTTCCACTTGACGAAAGAAGGCACATTGTGCGTTTATTTATAGAGGGAATACCTCAGCGCGAAATCTGCCGCCGAACCAACAGGAGCCGGACTGCCGTGAATAGGATTATTCAAGCTTTCCGCGACGATGACAGATTCACAGATATGGAGCGCAGTGGGCGTCCTAGGGCCACGACTGAGGAAGAGGACCACCTGATTACGGCCGCCATCGTGGCTGATCCTTTTCAAAGTGCAGAGGATATCCGAGAAGCGCTCTCGCTCACGGTATCGTCTGAGACTGTAAGAAGAAGGCTGAGTGAGCTTGGCCTGCAGTCTTTCGTAGCAGCACAGAAGCCCTGCCTCTCAGACAGCCAGCTACAAGAACGACTCATGTTCGCTACAGCAATGAAAGATTGGACAACAGAGAAATGGGGCGATGTCATCTTTAGCGACGAGTCAACTTTTCCACGCGCTGGGACCAACGGAAGCGGGTTTGGCGTCCACTAAACTGCAGGTGTGTTTACAGTGTATTGGCAGTTAATTCACGAAGCTAATTCTGCATCACAACATGTTTCACGTAAAATGAGCTTTTGGACATTACGAGATTTTTCTGTAGTGGTATTATGTTGAAAACATTAACGATTGTTTCATAGTACTACTTACTCTGAAGCTAATTAAAAGCTGCCAGTGGGTCTTTCAGTACTATCTAATGATGTTTGCACGTTTTCTATTGCAACTCTATAACAGCATTATAAAGTTCATACGCAAGAGGAATCACAACATTTTTAGACGCCCCGCTGGAACCCAATTGTATGCTATTTCTTGCAGATATCTGCCTAATTACACACAGAGTGTTCTATCCAGTGGACGGTGTTCCGTGAGCGTGTGGGGAGCAATCAGCAAAGATGGCCTTGGTCCCCTTGTGCGTCTGGAAGGGCCCTTCACTGCGTCACGGTACTGCGACGTCATCACTAGACACCTCGTTCCGTATGCGCTGGACGGTCCCTTCAGCGACGGCTGCTATTTTTTTCAACACGACCGCAGCCCGATCCATAAAGCACGTATCGTCCAGTCATTGCTAGAAGAACATGCTGTTTGCCAGCTTGAGTGGCCTCCATGTGGCGCCGACTTGAATCCCATAGAAAATGTCTGGGGCATGTTGAAGAAACGGCTGTCCACACGAGCCAACCGCGGCCGCACGGCCGATACGCTGTGGCAAGCGATCGCACAAGAATGGGATAGCCTGCGCGGTCGACCGGAGATTACTGAATCTTTGTACGAGTCGATGCCCACACGCATCAATAAGGTGCTAGAAAACGGCGGACATTTCACTTCCTACTAGATCATTGAGAGACCTATGTTCCATGACACTTCTGTAAATGTCTTGTGAATAAATTCATCCCCTTCAGACACGAATTATGATGCACTGTCTGCAAATGCGTCAAATGCGCATGGCATCATTTCAAGACGCTCACTATTACATTCCAAGAAAGAAGACGAAGCAATGTGCTGTTTTGTGCGAGTTTCAGTAAAAAAATTAATTAGCGTATAACTCATTATCTAATTATTCTGAAATCCGTCAGCTTCAATGCTTGCATAAAAAGAATCAACTATTAGGCCCGAAACGCATGCACACTTGCTTTTTCGGTTGTATTCGTGTCGACCGGAGAAAAAAAATACTCTTGACGTTGGTCTTGGAACGCGGCACGTCGAACGATTGTCTAACATGGTAGTGTCTCCAGCAAAGTGATCATCTGCAGCAATACGCAGGACAATGAAGTTAACTGACCGCTAGTTGTCCCATCAGGAAGCGGACACGAATGTGCACACTGAGTTTTAGGTCATTTGAAGAAACACGTGGCGTGGGACGCGCCTCCGAAGTTCGAGTCCCCAAACGAGGACGCCGTGTCGCAAAGGGTTATAAAAAGAGTCATCGCACCCGATTATTTCTTATTTTTCTAAATGTAACCACTATAGCAGCGCGGTGGTTCGGGCTTTGCGCAGCAAAACCTGGGCGCAGGCGATCAAATCCCGGCCGCTACTGTCACTTAGCGATGGGGGAGGAACGGAAAAATTCTGCCTACTGACTAAGCATCTGTGTCCCATGGCTGCCTCACCGCTCACTCACGCACTCACGAAAAAAAAAAAAACAGCGTGGCTACGCGAAATAGAACTGATATCAGCCGAAGAATACGCTGTCTGATTACTTGTACTGATATTCTGCTCTCAAAATATAAGCAAGTAGCCCTGGCTAACAAAGAGCGCGTCACGTTGAAAGAGATAGGTAGAAAATATTTGCGCACAGTGCGAAAATAGACAGGCCATAGATTTAAGGAGGGATGCGTCTTCAACGTAGCGCTGCTGTCGATCGCTGGTGACGTAGCGGAAGTGTCGCGAAGAGGCTCTTGGCCAGGCGCTCGCGTGGTCCGCAAACTTTTGTGGTTGACTGTACATATAATTTACATGAAGCCAAGGAAAGCACAGGGGTTCAAATAATGGGAAAGCATAGGGGCTGTGGTTCGAAATTGAGATGAACAAAATAATACAGAAAAGAGAAAATGAAAGTGGACGTCAATAAAACTTGTCGCCGGTGGGGGCAAAACCCACAACCGTGTGTGATGCACTACCAATTGTGTACGGCCATCAAGCCATCCTATAACTTAGGTAATTATGTGTACTAGATCTAGCTGTGAGACTACTAAGCGCCACTCAGAGCCATGGCGGGCGGATGTGGAACACCCTTTTTTGTCCGATGGCATCACGTAACGCATGAACTCAGGAGATCAGGCACATGACTAACAAACTGTCGTACACTACCTGTTGACATCAAGGCTGCCAAAAATCAAGATCCTCGCTATGAATGGACGAGGAGAATGATAACAGGGGGCTTGACTTTTTCTGATTCACGGCAACTTAAAGCCTGCAGGAAATGAAGCCAAGAAACAAATAGGAACCTTCGTCACTGTAGCCCAATTGGTATTGCATCCCCCGCGTAATGCGATGGTTGTGGGTACGGTCTCCACCGGCCACACGTTATCGTTTCATTCGTTTTCAGTTACCCTTTTCGTGATTAATTTCTTCGTCGGTTATAAATATACAGGGTGTCCTAGCTAAATGTAGCCAATGTTTTAAAAACGACGGAGTGTGCTAGGAAACTCAAACCAAGTCAGTGGTGTTGATGTTCGCGTGTTCTAGTCTTTGGAATTTCGTTTTGAAAACTCAATTAATTTGTATAATATAATTGCCTAACTTTTTAAATATTGCCTTCACTAAGAAAGCTCAAATACGAAAGTTGTAGATCACATTTGAAAATGGCCGACTGAAGTGTTTGCAACTAAGTACTATTGATGGAGCTTCTTGTAATTTCCGTGAAAGAAAGCCCGCGAAATTCAAAAACAAGTGTGTGATAGCGCCCTATTTCAGTGCTCCCAGACGACCGATCAAGAAACAAAATCCGCTTATCTTTAGAGCGGTTCCTGGACGGGCTTGGCGTTTCCGATGGCGGCAAGGTATGCACCACCAACGGTAATTAATGTGTTAGGACGTAGGCACTAAGTAAAGTAACCACTAAAAGATTATGGTAAATGTCATAGTCATGAGCATGACACACCAAAAATGACAATGACTTTGCGAAAAAGGAATAACACTCAAAAACCACTGAAATGGGTTCGGACGTGGGCACTAAGTGAAGGAAACGCTGAATGGTGGTAGTAGAAGTCCTATTCATGACCATGACTCAGCAAGAATGAAAATGACTCAGCGAAAAAACTTTAACACTCGAAAACTAATGGAATGAGATCAGATGTGGTACTAAGTGAAACAAAAGATCAAAGGTTGATGTCATAGTCATGAGCATGACTAAGGCTTTCGCCTTAAGGTCTCTTAGGCGTAGCTAAAGGGACTCCTGAGTACTCATGGCATGAACTTCATGACATGTGTGTCATGCAGGTCAGGAAACAGCCACCTACGTATTGGTGCTCTCATGGTCGTTTCGTTAACTTGGTACGCTTCCCGCACACTGCTTCGCGTAACATCGATTCCCACAGGGCGTGGGCTTTTTTTCGCGTATATTCAAATTACAATTCGGCACTATCACCTCTGCAGGTTATGCTAAGTCGTACTTTACAATTTTTCTGGTGGATTTTACTTTGAGAAACTCAATTTTTGTTCACTAACGCCTTGCGCCACGTGAAGGGCCCGCCCGGTCGGGGTGTTTCGGTATGATGCGGTTCGGCAAGATTATTTCCGCCAACGCCGTCAGCGCTTACGCCGACGCCGGATTTCCTGACGAGGTCTTTAACGCTATCTCGTTAAAAATCGCGTCGACAAAATTTAATCCACAGTAGCGTGCTGTGCCCCGGCGGTGCTCCTTGGCTACAGAGTGGATGGCGGAATAATAAAACGTCATTGTGTACCCACCAATGTCTGTGCCTCGTTTTCTTGTAACAACGACATTGCTCTAGCGACGTTATCAGCAATCATACTTTGGTCTTGCTATGGCCAGGACGCGCCTAGTTCGTATTCAAGAAGAACGTGCATGGAAAGAGCGCCGGCGTGAGCAGCAGCGTGAGTGGGCGCGAAGGTGACGGGAAACCGCTATAGCCGAACGCGTGCCATCCGAAGGATCCGTAACTTCGGATTGCCGCTCTGCGACCGATGGAGAACAACAGCGTGCCCGTGAAGATCGTCTCCGCGAACCGAAGCGTGAGTGGGCGCGAAAGCATCAGTAACCAATTGCAGTACATCACAGTCACCACAAAGCAATGGTTACCATAATGACAAAGTAAAGCGAAAATAAAAGACGATAACAACAACGAAGTTATCTGTATGTGTCTTTATCAAATCAATATAGTAATTACCCATATATAACTCAATATACTGATCAACAAGTACAGCCTTGCTGGTCTTCTATCTTCACATAGTGGAAAGCCTCCTATGTTGCTTGTTTTGTTTTTTTGTTTTTTTAACACGAAAGTGTTTTATGCCGGGGTCCACCAAGACTTCACTGACGTATTTCCGTCACGGAAATACGTCATAGAACATAATACAAAGAAAGAAACCAGAAGAAAAAGTTCCACAAACATGCAAAATTTGGAAATCGAACCCACGACCTCTCGGTCCGCGACGATAGATCGCCGAGCGTTTAACCCATTGCGCCACAAACGCATTTGCAGAGAGCTACACAGACGCGCCTTATATATCTAACACTCCTCCGTGTACCCGCGCTCTTGCTCGGGGCGGTGCCGCCGCCTACGAGCAGAAAAGAGAAGTACTGCATTAGACAGTTTTAGCAGAGCGTTCACGGCCCGCTCCGCTCAGACCGTCGTGTCCTAACGATTCGCGAAGAGCCGCTCAGCGGAACGCAAGCGGGAACGCTAATGCGCGTGCGCACAACGCTTATATCGGCAGCGGAACGAAGAACGCTGCCCACGGTCCGCTACGAAGCTATTTGAGCGGAGCGTTAGGCTGCGTCTACTGGTTGATTTGTCGTTTTACAGCCACGCTGAGCGCGCGTGGCTGGCGTCTCTGGGAGACGCGCTTGTCAAACAAGCCAAATCAACGCAGTTCCTGCAACCAACGGTGTGCGTGAAATGTTAGCGGAGCGGAGCGTAAGCAACGCTCTGCTAAAACTGTCTATTATGACACTAACTCGCACCGACAGTGAACGCTTCGGTGGTCTCAGCACTACGACGCCTCGATGCCAGCATTCGAAGGGACGCTGGCATCAAGAAGCACTACCAACGCCACCTAGGTGGCGTTCACCGTACTCAGCACAGCGGAGCGTGGCCTCCGCAATTAGCTCTGAAAATGTTTCTGAAGTTGATCGCGGAGGCTGCAATTACGACGCGCTGTACGCGCTGATTTGACTCGGTGACGATTCAGTTACGTGCTTTGTCTTGCGCGTTGTATTAGTGTGTCAGTTACGTGCTTCGTCTTTCGCGTTGTGCTAGCGTGTGCAGCGTAGTGCAGCTTCCATATGCACGACGGTTGCTCATGGTCATCGACGTTGGTAGTCGTGATGGAGGAGACGTGCCACCAGGCGTCAGCGTGGGTGCATCAACGCCTAAGGGCGCTTTAGCCACAAAACACCAATAGACATTATATATCAATGTGCAATAAACATTACACTACTTCTGTGAAGACACGTTTCACTTTCGTGTTCTATAGCGATTCCTATATAAGAGGGATCAACCCATTTTTTTGCCTCTTGCTCTCATTGTATCTATATTTTTCATACTTCCTGTCTCTACCCCTTCCCTATCACTTCTCGTTATAAAATTCTTGGTGGGACGGGGTGCTTTCACCGCAGCAGGGGTGTTTCGCCCTTTAGGCGAAACAGGCGGCCGGCTAGGACACTTCGGGAAAAAGTCGCAGTTTCACCTTAAAGGCGAAGCATCAATTGCGATAGCAAATTTGTAGAGAGCTATACGGAGTAATGATAGTAGCTTAATCAGCTGTATAAACTTGGACATGCAGCAGCACCGGCAACACGCAGAACTGTTGTCGACGCCGTCGGAGTTTTGCCCGCGTTCGCATAAAATGCATGCGGCGTTGGTGACTGTTGCCGGAGCCTCTGATATAAATAGGCACTTGGTGCCGCAGCTAAACGACGCCTCCCCCCCCCCCCCCCCGGCCTTTCGCGCGTCGGAAGAGGGCGCGTTTGCTCTACATATATGGTGATTGTAAAGGAGGAAAGAGACAGAGACGCCTACTTCTGCAGCCCTTAAGGGAGCACGGCGCAGAACGCGTGTTTGTTCTCCGCCGTGCGTTCACTCCCCGTGAAAGCGCGCGTCCCTCGCGCCCTTTCACTCGCACATACAGCGTTCGGCGGCTCGCGGCAACGATTTCATCTCCATTGACGTCATACGGAACCTCACGGCGACGGCGACGCCGACGGCAGAAATCTGCTTTGGAGTGTCCATATAATTGCTATCGCAATAAAACTCACTGTGCCGCATTGCGCTTCACCCTCTTCTCCAACACGTTTCATCACGGGACCCCAGACAACGTACAGATGGGCAGGAGACACCGAAGCATGTGTTGCCTGAATGTGTGAATATGATGCTGCCGTTTGTGACATTTCAGGAAGCTTCCGCTTTCTCCCGTTATCTCTCCCGTTCAGAACCCGTCATCAACTCTCGAGATTCGTTTACAGCGAAGCTGCATACCTCACGTTGGTCTGAAAATTTCGTGGCGTAAACACTAAATTCCAGATCACCAATTGAAGGCAAACGGCATATCTTTCTTAGCAATCAGGAATGCAGCACACACACACACACACACACACACACACACACATATATATATATATATATATATATATATATATGAGCGAGGAGAGAGGGAACCGAAGGGTCTGATTTTTATTAATCATATAAGACGCCAACAAACAATGACACCAAGGACAAGATAGGGCACTTCCCCTATGTTGTCCTTTTGTTGGCTTCTTATGATCTGATATATATATATATATATATATACTTTGTGACGTCGCCATGCTTTTATATATAAAACGGACACCCGTCTAGCAACTCATTCTGTGACTACCATGGGTAGACAACGAAAATTAAAGACACTGTAAAGCCAGCGTGATTACAATGCTCGACCATGTGCGGTGTTTGAGACCGCTTCGCTGGACATTCACGTTCGCAGTCCCGGGTGGCGGCCAATTTTTTTTTTCCCAGAAAAGTGGTGGCGGTACGAATGTTCCGAGATTTTTGTGCGTCGCTGATTCTATAACCTTAAGTTATCCTGCCGTGTACAATTTTTTAAAATGAAATGCGAATTAGTTTTACTTTATTTTTGATGATATTGTTACGCACTATTCCCGCGCACTGAAGCACGCATCCTGGCGAGCATGGAAGAATGCGCCAGAAAGACGGTGAAGACGACGATCAGAGTAGCGCTCATGTTGTTGTTCTGCCATCTTGCCTGCAGCCGTCTCTCTGTATATATTTTGTACATACAATTTCCTATCCCTTTTGGCTACTCTCATCAAGACCGTGAAAAGACCGCATTTGTTACGCCCGATGGACTTTACCAGTTTAAGGTAATGCGCTTTGGACTGTGTAATGCCCCAGCCACATTTGAAAGAATGATGGACTCCCTCCTTCGTGGATACAAATGGTTAACGTGCCTCTGTTACCTTGACAATGTCATCGTGTTCTCACCGACATTTGAAAGCCACCTTAGCGGCTTGTCGGTAGTTCTTGAAGTTTTCAGGCGAGCAGGCCTTCAGCTCAAGTGCCGCAACTCTGACAAATGCCGTTTTGGCCGCCGCGAAATCACTGTGTTTGGCCACCTTGTGAGTGTTGAAGGCGTGCAACCTGACCCAGAAAAAAGTTTGCGTTGTCAAAGACAATGCCACGTTCCACTAAACACGTACGGAGCTTTGTCGGCTTGTGCTCCTATTTTCGACGTTTGGTCAAGAGCTTCGCCGATGTTGCCCGTCCACTCACGCAACTCTTGAAGAAGGAAACGGCATTTTCTTGGGGACCTGCACAGGCCACTGCGTTTCACACGCTCATGACTTACGTTGTGAGGGGCGGCGAGGGCCGGCTGCTGGCCGAAACGTAATTAAGGCTCGAGAACCATTAATAAAGAACTTTATTACAAGGCATGGCGCCTACGAAAACGCGACGAAAGCCAACGTGCGCAGCGCACTCTCACGCACACTTCTCACGCCTAGGCTTGGCTTCGGGGCTGGCTGTGTGCGGAGGCTGGTAGGTGGCGCTACTAGTCAGACTGCTTACATCCGGCCCCTCTTTTGTTTGACCAGGTCCCTTTAGTCTAGGAAAGGGCACTGCTTGATGTCTTCACTGTGAGAATGGTCCTTCAAGCGCTCGGGTGGACGTCCTGGAAGTGGCGATCGCTGTAGGTCTGCTGAACTGAGGTGGGGGATGAAAGCAGTTTTTGCTTGGTTTTCTTCACGCACATGAATCTGCCAGTGAGCAAACTTTAGGTCCAGGCAGGCAAAGTACCGTGAACCAGCAATATGATCCATGATGTCATCTGCATGCGGAAGTGGCTGCACAACACTCACAGCCATCTTATTTAGGGGCACATAGTTGACACAAAGGCGCTTCGTACTGCCTCTGCTAACTACTGCGGGGAATACGTAAGGTCCTAAGGCTGGAAGAATGATGCCTTGGCGAAGGAGTGTGCTTGTCTGGGCCTCAAGAAAACGACGGTCTGCAGCCGAGTACCGGTAGGGAGCTCGACTGTATGGCACGGCATCAGGAAGAAGGTCAATTGCATGTTCGACACCTTCGTACAAGCCCAAGTCATCCTCTCCATGAGCGAATACTTCAGCGTGTTTTGACAAAATGCTCGTAAGTTCCTGTTGTTGAGGCACTGGCAATTGGCTACCGAGCTGCGCAGCAGGCAGGTATGGGTCAATGCGAACCTCAATTGTCGAGGAAGCAGCTCGGTTGGACTCAGAAGAGAGGCTGTAGGTGTTTGAAACATCATTGTGGCAAGATAGTGCCAACCATGGGGGCTCGTCTGGTCCTGGCAGTGGCGACCACTGTAGGCCTGCTGAGCTGTGGGGTCCAGGCACACAGTGACTGAAAGATGACCCTTGGATTATAACAGCATTCGACATCTGTGGCAGCAGTTGTTCATGGCATGGCACACTTGTGGCTGTTGGAGAATGACGAATTCCAGTTGGCAGGGGCGGCTGAAACACCAACTGAGCTTGGCTTGAGGAAAACCAGTTCTTCACCCAGTATAAGTGGCACAGTATTATTATCGAGGGCGGCTGCTACGACCAAACCGGTGATAGGTCCTTCAGAAATGTTCACACAGATAGCACCAGCTGGGGTTACTGATGTTCCTCCAACGACGACTAGAGGACGTCTAGTCCAGGGCAGGATCGAAGGGCAAAGAGCTGACCAGGCGACGTGAAACAAGCGTCACTTTGGATCCACTGTCTGGAAATGCATCTACTAGGCCAATCCCAGCAATTGTGGCGTCGACTGGGGCTGCAGCTCGTTGCGACACGTAAAGGAGCCGCTGAAGTAAACCCGTCAGCAACTGGGTAGCTTGGGCTGCATCGAGGCTTGGCGGGAGCGGCGTAATGTTGCAACGCTGGGTGGACGCGGCGGAGTCAGGGGAAGGCAAAGGAGGCGTCGTTGGGCGGTTTTGGGCTATGTCGGCGATAAGGCGACTTATTATTTCTTCCTTCGACCCGGTAGCGTCGAGGTTTCTGCGAGCCAATTCTTCACGGAGGTAATCCACTGTAAAGCCTGCAGAATCCGCCGGCGTCGCCTCACTCCAATTCACGAGCGGCATGACGGTTGGCAAAGCAGCACAAGAGTCACGAGAGACTATAGGCGAGTAGGGCGAACCGTTTGGGCACTGCGGGCAAGCTACTTCATCGGGCGGGCAGGCGTCAACGTCAACACGACTGGTCGGCGAAACACAAAGGGCGAAGGCGCGAAATGGCTAGGACGAAGCGGGCGAGAGGCTGCGTCGGGCGGCAGGAGCTGCACAAAGGAAGGAGCGTTGGCTGGCGAGTCACGTCACGAGGCGGGCGAGATGCGATGTTTCAGGACATGGTTCGGAGTCGACTGCGCCAGTTGTGAGGGGCGGCGAGGGCCGGCTGCTGGCCGAAACGTAATTAAGGATCGAGAACCATTAATAAAGAACTTTATTGCAAGGCATGGCGCCTCCAAAAACGCGACGGAAGCCAACGCGCGCACCGCACTCTCGCGCACACTTCTCACGCCTAGGCTTGGCTTCGGGGCTGGCTATGTGCTGAGGCTGGTAGGTGGCGCTACTAGTCAGAGTGCTTACAACGTCACCACCCATCTTGGCCCTTTTTGACCCGTCAGCCCCCCCCCCCCCTGAACTTTACACCGACGCCAGGGGGCATGACATCGGCCCTGTTCTCACCCAGCAGCAACAAGGACGAGACCACGTCATCGCCTATGCCAGTCGTTTTCTTCCGTCTTCAGAGTGCAAACGTTCAGTCACTGAACGCGAGTGCCCCGCACTAGTTTTGCCTGTCGGAATGTTTCGACCATACTTGTTCGGCCGCACCTTTTCAGTCATCACAGACCACCATGCGCATTGCTAGCTGTCTTCCCTCAAAGATCCGACAGGACGACTAGGTCGCTGGGCACTGGAACTGCAAGAATACAGCTTTAACGTCACTTACAAAGTGTGGAAGACTGCACCAGGATGCGGAATGCCTATCCTGTAATCCAGTGGATCCTCCCGAGTTGTCAGCGCACTATTCGGACGCCTGTGTCTTCGCGATTTCCGATTTAACCGACATACGCAGCGAACAGCTCAGCGATGCCAATTTACGGTCAATTATCCACCGTCTACGCTCTCATCACTCTAAGCCGTCCCTACAATTATTCGTGCCCCGAGACAGAATCTCATACAGACGCAACACCAGCTCCGATGGCGCAGAGATTCTACTAGTTCTTCCCGAAGCACTCCGTTCCACTGTTCTCGAACAGCTTCATGACGCCCCAACCGCTGGACATCTCGGAGCAACGCGCACGTACGATCGGGTTCGACGTCGGTTCTTTGGGCCAGGCCTCCACCGCTCTGTGCGCCAATAGGTTGCTGCTTGTGAGTCTTGCCAGCGCCGCAAGCATCCATTCTTGTCGCCAGCCGGTCCTTTTCAGCCCATAGACATTCCCGGTGTCCCGTTCTACCGCATCAGCCTTGATATCATCGGGCGATTCCCAACATCTCTGACCGGGAACACGTGGATTCCCGTAGCTACGGACTACGCGACACGATACGCTATCACGCGGGCACTGCCACCAAGCTCTGCCACTGACGTTGCGGAATTTCTCCTTTACGACGCTATTCTTCACCATGGCGCTCCTTGACAGCTGCTTACTGACCGTGGTCGCTCAGTTTCTGTCCAAAGTCGTCGACGACATTCTTCGTTCGTTTTCCATCCGTCACAAGCTCACCACTGCCTACCATCCGCAACCTAATGGGCTTACCGAGAGCCTCAACCGCACGCTGACCACAATGCTCTCTATTTACGTTTCCTCAGACCACCGTGATTGGGACAGCACCTTGCCTTATGTGACATGTGCCTACAACTCGTCACGCCATGGCACCGCTGGCTTTTAACCCTTTTATCTCTTGTTGGGCTGCCATCCCACAATACCGGTCGAGACTCTTTTACCATCACTTGTGCACCCTGTTACAGACTACGCCCGCGATGAAGCTTCTCGGGCTGCAACGGCTAGCCACATTCCAATGGATCGTCTTTACGCCTCCCAGCTGTCCCAGAAGGCCCGCTACGATAGCAATCACAGAGTCGTCAATTACTCTCCGGGCTCTTTAGTCCTCCTCTGGATGCCTTGCCGCCACGTTGTCTTGTCGTCAAAGCTTCTTTCCCGCTACTCCGGGCCTTACAAGGGCCTACGCCAGATCACATACGTCACGTACGAGATCGCTTCATTGGCCAGTCGATCATCTGCCGCGTCCGCCACTGATATCGTGCACGTCTCCCGACTTAAGCCTTATGTTGCCGGACACGATCCTACTGCTCCTTATATGATCTCAAACAACAGAAAATCTGTGCCTGCGCACGTTCTTACAAACCGCCTGCCTCCATTTAATTGTCATTCTGTTACTTCCACGGATGCAGCTCAAAGTTCAGAGAAAGCCAGAGATGACAAGTTCTCTAAACAGCAGTTTTTTCTCTCTCCATCGGCCTGATAACACCCTGAACTTTCTCTTAGAATCATAGCAATCATATTAGTCATCCGTAAGTTGGATCGTGAGAAATTTGAGGTAATAACTATTACAGTTGCTATATCGGTCTTTACTCAACTAAGCTCTACTGAATGACAATTTGGATTTCCGTTATAATCATTACAATGCTGAAGTTGCCTTGACTGTTGTGAATCCGTCTTCTGTGTCATCGTCATTCGTCAACACAGATTTACGTCCCCTTCCCTCCTCCCCCTGTGCAGAGCAGGCACACGCAGACCTCTCTGGATTCCTTCAAATAAATTCTCTCTCTCGTCTCTACTAAGCGGTCACCCCTGATACGTTTGTTCGAAGAGGTTGCGTAAACTCCACTGTATGTCACTCACAGCGGACTGACTTCGAACTTGCTAATGAGTCCACCTACTCTATAACATCGTGAGGGCTTAATGGCCCAGATTTAATGCTCTTCCTAAAGCTTCTTTATTTAGAATCAAGTGTTTTTATTAAGTACACTGGTTTGACATCGCTGATTTCCGCCGATGGCTTCCGACAATTACAATTTTCTAGAACACGAGAAAATATCTTTCACGCTAATACGAGGTGACACTATAACGCTATTGATGTTGAGTTCCACGTTTAAATTTTTACCTTCGCTGATATGGTCTGTCTGTTGTTAATGTTTTCAAGCGAAGCTTGTATTGCATTACAGATTTCGGTTGCGGCGTAGTCACGCCAAAAGTCACGTGTGGCGCATACCTGCATTGGATATGTGGGTATGAGCCAAGGACAAGAAATAAAGAAATTAGTAAATAAAGAAAGAAAGCAAAAAATAAAGAGCAGGTGCTGGGAAAGCTGCGCTGGTGCCAGATCACGTGACACGCACGACCAATCAGGGTCGTTTGGTGTGTCGCGGGGAGGGAAAAGGAAAGGTGGTTTGCGCGCGCTTCGACGGGCTTTCCTTGTTTTGGTGCATGGCTTAGAAGCAACGTTCACGTTCTTTGCTCGAGAAATGTTTGCAGTCCGAGACATATGAAGAGAGAGAGAAATGGGGTGGGAAAGGCAGGGCGGTTAACCCGAAAAGATTGTCCTTTGCTACCCTGCACTGGGGGAAGGGGTAATGAAAGGCGAAAAAATAGGGGAGAGAAAAGGCAGTCACAAAAAAAAGAGAGGAGGTTGGAAACGTCTGTGAGAAGTAAAGCCTGTCAGTTGGTTCGCTCGAATGCAAAAACTTCAAGAGTGCCTTGACTGACTTGTTGCATGATGATTGTATAGGCCGGCGTTCCAGGACTGTCTGCTCCGAAACCGGCCGGTCAGTCAAGACGCGTCAGCGCGGTCGCGAGTGACTGCCTGTGTGCGCTCTATCGGGGACAGTGACAAAGTACGTGGTCGATAGCTTCCTCGTCGCCGCAGTGGTTACACGCAGCACTATCCTCCCATGCGATGCGGAAAGCAAACGACTTCGTAAATGCGACGCCAAGCCACAATCGGCAAAGTACCGTTGTTTCGGGTCGGGATAGTCCAGGTGGAGGTGGAAGTCGAAGACAGGGCTCCAGTCGATGCAGATGTGTGTGCTGCAAAACTGCGCATGTTCCACAACGATTGTGTGCCATCATTTGCAAGCACTTGAAGTTTCGCTGCTGCATCTGTTCTTGAAAGCAGGATTGGTTCCTGCACTCCGCATTCATGAGCAGATCGAGCAGCTTCATCGGCATGTTCGTTGCCCATTACGCCACAGTGGCTAGGGAGCCACTGATAGGTGACGTCGTGTCATTGCTCGATGAGATAATGAAGGAGCTCTCGAATTTCTAGGACTAGTTGTTCGTAGTGTCCACGGCGTAAGGCGGAAAGCAAGCAATGTAGCGCACACAGGCAGTCACTCGCGACCGCGCTGGCGCGTCTTGACGACCGGCCGGATTCGGAGCAGACAGTCCGGGAACGCCGGCCAAGTCAGTCAAGGCACTCTTGACGTTTTTGCGTTCGAGCGAACCATCTGACAGACTTGCGCCGCAGCTGTTTAACCTGATGGAAGTTATACACGATAAGGCAAGTATAGTCTGACAAAAAGAGGCACGTGGTCGGTCTTCTGGCAGTGTGGCTAGATAGTGGGAAGGGGCGCTGGCAAAGTGCCTGACGTGTGCTCTGAGCGCTTCCATAATAATGTGAATCTTGGCTTGGGAGTCATGCGCAATTGCAACGGCTTCGGATGTTGATGGACATCGTGGCAACCCTAGACAGACGCTAAGCGCCTGGGCCAGAGCACTTTCGATTGTACAGGTGTTAGTTGTACATGTATTGGTCAGCACTGCCAAGCTGTACCTAAGATACCCGAGAAACAGCGTCCTGTAGAGTTGCATCATCACGTGTACTGAAGTACTCCAGGATTTTCCTCCAAGAAACTTGAAGAGATGAGAGATGGCTGTCAGGCGCTTCTTTAGGTAGGTGACATGGGGACTCCAACAGAGGTCACGATCGATGATTACCCCTAAGAGCCTGTTCGTTTTGACGCAAGAGATATTTTGTCCATCGATGGATATGGCGTATGAGGCCATTGGCTTCCGGCTAAACACGACCAATGCACGTTTTACAGCGTAAGCTGTTATGGACTCATTCCCATAGCCGTTTCTGGTCGCGATCACAGAAAAAGTCACAGGCCTGTGACTTTTTCTGGGGAAATCTTGAGGCCTTGTTTGTTAACGTACATCGTTGTCAACGTCGCAGATTTTTGGAGCCTTGCACGCACTTGAGGGCGCGTCATGCCCGATGCCCAGACGCATATGTCATCGGCATATATTGACAACTTCACCGTATTTGGTAGGCATTCTACGAGAGCAAAAAGTGTGGCGAGCGGCGCCCGGCGTCGAATCATTGAACCAATAAGCGCGTGCCTCCGCGCCAGGTTCGCCTCATGATTATGATGATAATTTATTGACTCCGCCTTTGAAACGGGACGGTTACAAATAGTCCCCTAGCCTGCTTGAGTCATTCAGGCATGCTATACATGGTTTTCATTCTGATGTTTTTGTATAGATCTCGGTTATTTTTTTTTCTCCGCTTCAAAACGTCTCTATCTAGCTTGTACTATACTATATACCTATGCCTGTAACGGAACCGGTCGAATGAACCACTTCCCTGATTTTTTTTCCACCAATATCCTAAACGGTTCTTGCTTATCTCGACTGTTGTTTAGCTGGCTGATGCTACCGTACACATTAAATCCAAGCGCTTCGAGATGGAGTAGGTTACATACGGGTCTCACTGGGTAAATTCCCTTCGAATTCCGTTAGGATGTGCTGAGTGGTCGCCCGATTTTTCCTGCAGCATGCACATGCCTCATCTTGTTACGAGTATTTCCGCCGGTATGTTTTTGTCTTGGGGAAGACAGTAGCGTGGTAGCTGCTCTGTTGTGCGTGAAGGGGGCCGAGCATTGGACTTGCGGGTGATGTGCCTTCGCGCCCAGAGGACCCAGGACCCCTCCAATTACCACGTCACTCACTCACTCACTCACTCACTCACTCACTCACTCACTCACTCACTCACTCACTCACTCACTCACTCACTCACTCACTCACTCACTCACTCACTCACTCACTCACTCACTCACTCACTCACTCACTCACTCACTCACTCACTCACTCACTCACTCACTCACTCACTCACTCACTCACTCACTCACTCACTCACTCACTCACTCACTCACAGACAGACAGACAGGCAGACTTTTTAAATGCTTTTAAAAAATAAGGCCCTATATCGAAATCCCACGTCCAACAGTCTCTATAATGCAGCTTTCTCTCTCAAATGCAACGTATTTCATTAAAATCGGTCCTGGGGCTATTTCAGAAAAGCGTTTCTGCGTTTGACATGTAGTTGAATAGGCCGCATCGGAGATCGACCCGAGCTAAAGTTTCCTCTTAAGCTTCGCCTTTAAGAGTGGAATGCGGTAGTGCTCAAAGATCTCATACGGATTCTCACGCTTCCCGGTAACTGCAACTCATGTAACCGTAATGTTTACCGGGAAATGCTGCGGTGAACGCTATGCAAGAAAGTGAGTTTTCTGGTAGAAACGCGCCCTCTTGCGTGGGATGATCCCTAGGGTTGTGCACAGCCACGTCAAAAACATTACATCATTTTGAGGTTTCTTTTACTCTTTCGCACATTTAATATTTCAATCTCAGAAGACTCAACATAACAGGCAGGCGCTGTCGGTGTTTTGTTTCATGCCATTTGATTGTGGGCTGTCATTCTCCGAATACCCAGGAATAACTTCGACAAGAGTGTAAGGCAAGATATGTGCAACTTTAGGGATAGAATGGTGTAGCAATATTACCCGCATAAACAACATGTCATACAAGGCGTGGCATATACATATACCTAAATATATAAGGAAATGTTCGCTAACTCGACGTCGGCGCCCACGCTATCGATGTGGCGTCGTTTCTGTTTGTACGTAGTGCTGCCGTATTTTAACACTTTCGCGTTAACATTACGGTAGAGCGTATCTCATGAGGAGTGTCAGCGGCAATACGAATAGCAATCGAGTAATGTAGCGGCAGAACATATTCCTGAAGTCACGCTTATGCAACATGTGTAGTGCTAATTCTGGGACTTCCATCGCTTCGACTATATGGCACATACTTCTGTATAGTCCCATTTTGCTATGGCCCTCGCGTACCAAGGTCGCCCATGAGCATGGACGCATGACGACGATTTCATCGCGCCGACGCAGTTACGAAGGAATGATGAACAAGAAATGATGTCGATGGAACGACACAGACGTTTAACGACGACGGCATGACGACAATGAGATGTCGATTCTCAAACTATGAGGATGGTAACGATGACAACGCGACCAGGATGACATAAGGACCATGATATGACGACAAATGTAAAAAAAAAATCACATTTACAGGCATACACGTTTTACTGTGATAGATCAGATTTTGCAGCGAACTTGGAAACGTTTAAGCAAAAATCAAAATGAAAGCCATCGAAAGTAGTAGCATACCTAAAAATGAAAAACGATATCGTGAGAAACTAATGCGTTCGAACTTGTAGAACTTGCAAGAAAAAGTGCTTAACATTTGGAACTTTAAGGCAGATGTCCGTCTGGTAAAATCAAAGCTGAAGAATTGGTACATATTCATATTCATACTTAGGGTTGCGCACGAAACACATGCATGACGTGACGTCTAGCCTTGTTCTTCGTCCCTCTGTATCGTGCGCAACTCAAAGTATGAATATGAAACGCTATGAATTATAGTTTTAGACATTGATAGATCTTGGGGGGCAATTGTAAGAGCACCAGTACAGACAATAGCAGCCGCCGAAAGGCCGACAAAGCGCGCAGCGGGCACGGAAAAAAGATTACGCGCAATGTGATGCAATCCCAGAAATCGTATTCAATGGCACAGTCACAAGCGCGAAAGATGATATAGAGCAAGCGTTTTAAGAGTGTTATAGTACGCGGATTCCGTTAGGTGCTGTAGATAAGGACCATCATTAAAGTGATTTTTGCCCCAAGTGCCTCAATTAGATGATTAAACGAAGGATAACTTGGAACTTTCAATCTTGGTAGGGGGGGGGGAGGGGGGGGTAGAAACAGCAATCGAATGCCTAAATGTCGAAAGTCGCCTTGTCCTGTTAATTGCGCTTTCGAAAAAGCCCTTCAAGCTAGATATATTTCCAATATTAGTGCGCGTATTCAACGGAGCGTTTAGGGTTAAATCGCAGCTTTCGTGATTTTTCTCTTATACTACTTTTATTGCCATAAGAGACAATCCAATCAAATTCAGCAGATATCAGCCTATAGGCAACTCAGTCTCACCAGCGTAATTCAAAAACATTTAATGAAAATAATGACGAAGGTTGGAGATAGTAATAAATGAAATAGTGGGCCAGAATCAAAGATGTTCAATGAAAAGAAGCCTGTTTGCCAACATTCACAAGGCGAGGTGTGTATTATATTGCTGCAATATCATGAAGGGTGGTGTCGCGACGCTTCAGGTTGATTTTGAGAAACCCATGACCGCATGCCACATGACTTCCTTATAATCCTTAGAACATCTGAATGCGGGTTCTGAAATAACAGCAGAAGCCGTCCGTATGCCGTATAGTAGTTGTAGTATTTGGCCGATTGCTAACAAAGAGGTGGGAAAGTCTATTCAAGTGCGGTGCTTAGTACGCCCAGGATTTGTGAATTCTCGTCTCCTTTGTTGTATATTGATGCGAAAGCGTCAAATGGCTCATTGAGCGAAAAAGCCGATCTCAGTAGCAGCGAAACGGCAACTAAATTTCCATTGTCTACGACGCCACATCACGAGCGCGCCTCGACGGAGCAGAGCAGGGTGCAGCAGTAGTGCGCCAGGTGTTGCGTGAAGATGATGATAAGTGGTTCTTGAGGGAAAGGGAAAGGTTGGCGCTATCTTCTGCAACTTGAAGAGAGATGGCCCAGCCGCGACCC